>NC_046987.1:19163787-19266287 GCF_009769545.1 Cyclopterus lumpus | reverse complement strand
AGGCCGAGCGACAACACAACATGCACAACAACGTACACAACAACAACAACGAGCCCAAACATACATTATCAGACTCTGAAGCGGTGGATAATCTATAATGAGCACACTTTGAGCAGGGCGAGCACCCAGAAGGGGGGGGGGGGGGGGCAAGGGGGGCAAGGGTGCTGCATCTACTTTTGTGTTTTTCCGTTGCTAGGAGACAGCGGGCTATAACAGGCCTCCCCCTCCCCCCCCCCCCTCCTCCCGGCTGTCGCCAGAGGACGCGCTGTCATTTAATTTTAAGCGTGACGGGACGATTTGATTCTTTGGAGACACTCCAGCCCTCCGTTTACTAAAGTGGGCAGTAGCCTTCAGTCCAGTCGAAGGCCACTTCATGCAAACGGCAGCTTTGCATAAAAGTAAACAGAGCCGTGCCAAACATCTCCAACGGCAACGAGCGGGGAGGCCCACTGGATGTTTTTCTCCGGTCACTGACCTGCCGCATTTCTTGCAGGGGAACTCGCCCTCCTGGCCAGCTGGGGCTTTGATGGCCGCCGACGGGCTGCTTTTGCGTGCGTTGCCGCCGTCGTAGCGGGATTTGGAGGTGGGGGGCTGCGGCGGCTGCGGCGGCTGAGGGGGATGGACGACCCGGGACAGCAGCTGGTCCCTCCCAACGTCCTCCTGGCCTTTCATGAGCAGGACAGTCCCCGGCTGCACACACACACACAAACAGAGACAATAAAAGTGAGGGGTGCAGCTTAATCACGAAATAAACTGTCTCCGAGAGCAATTAGCAAAGTGACTCATGAGCCTGCAGCTACTTTATGAGCACCTTTTATGTGGGATACTATTAGAATGGCATGCACACATGTGGCAGTTAACACACACACACGCAGTTGAGAAAAACAAAAACACACACAACCAGGCACAACGACCCGTTATGTGTGCTAAACGGCGAAATGCAACGCGGTTAACGAGGCTAAAGGTTACTGACGGACATAACGGGGGTTACACAATCCAGGGAGGTGGACATGAGCCAAGTCCTCTCCCCTAAAAACAGCCAGCAGGGGGCAGCAGATCCAACACACCAACCCACCGGAGGGGGACAGACAGGAAGAGTTCAAAAGGTCAAACGTGTCCCCGATCAGGTCAAATGAGGATTTGAAGGATGTTCTTTAGCCTTTGACTCACTTTCTCCCCCACGCACGCGCTGCGCTTTGCCTTAAATTCATGTAAATGTAGGCGTGAAAACAAACTAATAATATTAAAAAAAATATATATAAAAAAAGACTGATGACTCCTATGATCAAAGTACTTTCATGGCTTTTGGGGAAATCGCTCTTTTTGAAGCAATAAAGAGAAAAGCACACCGTGTGGTGATTAAAATATAACCACCGCAGTATTAATTAAACACAATGAAAGTAATCCCTCCGGAGCGCTGACCTACTTTATGATTTTTGCATGGTTGTATTTTTTTTTTTAAATACCATTGTTATTAAATTTTTCATTGTATCCACAACATTAGATATTGTTTTTTAAAATGCGGTGAACCGGCTCCCACAGAGTGTAACATTTACTTTTTCTATTCAAGTTGAATTTATTTTTACTATATTTACACCAACAGGTGTCAGCAATACTTATTTGCTACGTAATACTTTACATTTTTCACTATATTAGTATTTCTAATGTAATCTTTGATCAATACTTGGCACAAAAATGTGGTTTCATCATGTCTTATCTTATTTTCTGGGGGTTTTTTTAGCCAAAAAGTGGTCAAATAGACCGGTTAAAGGTCTGAGAGCGTGTGATAGCAAATGTCACAGAGGACATACATATTTACTGTTCCGCAGACACAAATGAGACCCAGAATGATCCGTCAAGCTGCCAAACGTTACTGCTGACATTCATGATGAGGAGCTCAAAGTGTGTGTGTGTGTGTGTGTGTGTGTGTACGTGACTCATAAAGATGATGAAGCATTAACTGCACCTGACAAACACACACACAGCATTTCATGTTTCACTTTTACGACTGAAAAAGGCTTCAAGGGGGAGAGGACTGGTAGTAATCAGCATCTCAGGAAAACACCGGGTTTTGGAGAAGGTGTGTGTGTGTGTGTGTATGCGTGTGCGTGAGTGTGTGTGTGTGTGTGTGTGTGGGGGGAGGGGGGGTCATTTTATACGGTAACAAGCAAACATGGAGACGAGGATATTTCACTACATAGAAATAATATTTAAAACAACTTTAGAATTTAGAGCTGAAAACAAGCTGATCAGAATCAGAATCAGAATCAGAATCAGAATCCGTTTATTGCCAGGAATGTTTACACAAACGAGGAATTTTTTTTGGCGGAAGGTGCAACATTAGACATGACAAACAACAATCAACGCGACAGCAACAGTGCAATGTGTGTATTAACTTAAGTGTAAGATAAAGATAAAGTGCTCGGACAACAAATAACGTTAAAGTGTTTAGGTGTGTGTTTCAAGTGACATGTGTGTTTAAGTTAAATTGCATGTTAAAGTGACATGTGTGTGGAGGAGGAGGAGGAGAGAGGGAGGAGGAGGAGGAGGAGGAGCCTGAGGAGGGAAGAAGAAGGAGGAGAGAGAAGGAGGAAGAAGAAGAAGAAGAAGAAGAAGAAGAAGAAGAAGAAGAAGAAGGAGGAGGAGGAGGAAGGAGGGGGAAGAAGGAAGAGAGAGGAAGGAGGAAGAAGAGGAGACAAGTAAATAAAAAAAATAAAAATACTTATTTGCTTTCCCATCCGTTCCCATGCAGAACCCGGAAAAATTTTAAATTTCACACTCACATTCTCGGCGGGCTGCGGCGCGTGCGTCGTCGTCGTCGACGACCTGGCGGGGCCGACATCCTGTTTCCCGTCAGCTGACCCTTCCCACTTCCTGCTGTCCTCCTCCCTCTGCGGCTCCGTCCTGTGGTAGCCCTGCTGGCCCCGAGGGGAAGAAGCGTGTGAGAGACGAATGCAGAATAAGAACCGTCGAGTCTCTTGGACTTTAGTTTTGCTCTTTAACGGAAAAAAAACCCCTCAAAACGACATTGGTTATGTTCCCGTGGATGAAATTAATGACACTATCAACGCCGAAAGGTCAACGGAGATATTTCGAGCAGGCGTTATTTCTGAGCCGACACTTTGGTTTTTAGTTTCACATCTAAATAAAAACGCTGTTTGATCCGATGCGCCCCCCAGCCGTTCAGATCGGCCTGTTTCTTCCACTTGACAAAAAAAAAAAGGCCCCCGAAAGGCCCTGTGGTTCTTTCTGGGACACAGAGATATGCACAAATAAATAAAAAAAGAAAAGAAGCGTGTTCTGCTTTTTGTCAGGGTCTAAAATGGCGTTTTGGCTCGTGCGTCTTGATTTATTTTTCATACTTAATATTCATATTTTATGTTTACTCTGTAACCTTGCTTGCTGCTGAAACCACCACATTTCCCCCTGGGGATGAATAAAGTATCTACCTATCTATACATAGCTCTCACTTTCCAGTGCCCCTCCTGCAATGACTGCAACAGATTTGAGGGTGCGAAAAAAAAACTGCACACACACACACACACACACACACACACACACACACACCTGTATCTGCGGTACAGATACTCAACGTGGCACGTCACTGACCTTGTGGTCCGTCTCCTCCTCGGTGGTCTTGCTCTGAAGAGGCTCCACCTCGCCGTAGACCAGCATCCCGCTGCGGCCCATCTTGACGTGTTTCTTGTACGTGTAGTAAAACTCCACACACTGCGCCACTGACTTAGTGGTCACCTGTGAAGCACACACACACACACACACACACACACACACACACACACACACACACACACGCACTTTTAATGGAGTTTTCCTTTCCAACTCTACCTTTAAATGTATTTTATTTCGTGGAGAGAAGACGGAGCACCCTCAGAGGAGCGTTTTTCTTTATTCATCATGTTTTTATTCCATATATATATATATATATATATATATATATATATATATATATATATATATATATATATATCTCGAGTGTCCTTCATCTGTTTTGAGAAGCTTCATTGTTGCACAATGTCCTTTGGCCTCCGTCTCGATCAATGAAAAGCGGTGACGAAGGGAACAAAAATGAAATAGCTTTTTCGAAGTCTTGAAAAAATTAATAATTGTCTGGAAACATTGTTCAAGAGTGACTGGACTTCCTTTCTCAGCCCACCCCATTGTCAGGAAAAACACGGTGTGCAAATGTTTGTTCTTTTTGGGGGGGGGGAATGTTTCTCACATGGAACGGCGAGCGTTTATTTTCCTCGTTTTCTTTTCTTTTGGAGACCACGACATACCTGTTTCTGCACCATGAAGAAGTCCTTCTTGTGCGCGGCGATGCCTTTGTTGAACTGGCGTCGCTCGGCCGCGGTCCAGCTGTCGGATCCTGAGGGAGGGACATTTAAAGAGAGAGAGAGAGAGCCCTTTAAAAACCTTCAAGTGTCTGCTTGCAGACGATATTCTGAATGGGTGGAGACCCTGACAAGTTCAATCCCAGCCCCCACCCTTAAAACCACACGCACACACACACACACACGATAAACAATGGTGCCCCTGTCTTCTGCTTGGGATTAACCACATGCTGTAAACCCCCTCCTTCTCTCATCGCGTTGACCCTGACAATCCTCCACACACACACACACACACACACAGCAGCCCCGACACCCTCACTGGTGCAGCTGCCATGGCTCAGAGGCAAAGTCACTGGGAGATGGATAAATTATTTATTAAGAACGCAAACATCACGTTGGAGTTCACCAACTGCTGAAAATCAGGATTTTCTACTTTTATTATGTGCGTTTGTTTTTTTTCCATCAGATGAGGAGAAAAACATTTTCCGGCAATTTTCTGTGAGAATTTACTCGTCACCGTCACCATGTTGGTGCAGTAAATCTACAGATTATGTTCATATCATCTGGCAATCTCCAGAGAAATGGAAATTATTCATAACAGCCAATCAAATTAATCTTTCATCTCTTTGTTCATTTTTTGACTCCTTTTGTCCAATTTTATGACCCTCAAGAGTGTCGGGATGTGGAGAGAACCTGCAACCATAACTGTACAAAAAGCATGATTTAAGGAGGCGCTTGATTATTATAGTTGTATTGTGTTTAAAAAAATAATATTATACATCACCGTTATTGTCAATAACAATAATTGATTAATCATTTAATTGTTTGGTTTAGAAAATAAAATAAAATTGACCGGTGGGGTCTTCAAATTTCTTTTTTTTTGCCCGCTCGACAGCCTAAAAATTAAATAAAATCATCAATTTATCATCACAAAAACGTACAGAAAGTAAAACGTATTATTACAGGTAATGCCATTCTACCTAAATAGAGAAAAAAAAGAGCCCATTGGTGGACGACTTACCTGAGTAGTGGTAGCTCGCCAGATTGTGAGACTTGGGGAAAAGTGGATTCCTCAGCATCAGGAGGGCCAGAGCCGCCTGAGGAACGAAACGACACTTTAACAAGAAGCAGGAAGGAGGGGGGGGGGGCAAACACAATGCACCAGTGGCTTTCAGGTAACCAGGGGGAGAGAGGGAGAGAGAGAGAGAGAGAGAGAGAGAGAGAGAGAGAGAGAGAGAGAGAGAGAGAGAGAGAGAGAGAGAGAGAGAGAGAGAGAGAGAGAGAGAGAGAGATATAAGCATCATCGCTCTCGGGTGTCCGAAGAAGTCCGATTACACATCGCTGGCGTTGACTTTGTGCTCTTTGAGGTGCATGAATGTTGAAAGACGGCAGTTTGAGGCCGGACTGCTGCAGAGAGTGGGCGCATCAACACCCCCCACACACACATACACACACACTAGTGGTTTCCTTGACAACGATGGACCAGTGTTGGTCGCTATAGGGCCTGAAATCTCCAGCAGCAGCGGCGCCACAAAGCCCTCTGCTGTTGCTCCGCGAGTCAAACTCCGGCTTGTACGTCTTCAATAACGGAAGTATTGATTCGGGAATAACTCGTCTTTTAGATCCACTGTAGCTTCATCGGTATAAAACAGGACTTTAAACGTTATATTCTGGAAGATGAGACGACACCGGTCTCCAAACATGTTTTTTGCACTTGTAAAAAAAAAAGCTTCTACTCGACTTTGATATTTGCCTTCATGCGGTAAAACCCTTCGGGAGCTTTGTTTAGAAAAGTGATCCATCAATAAAGTGTATAATCGTTATTGGTATTATTGTTATCATTAAAGCTGCGACAGGAAATTAATTGGCAACCCTTTACATAGACGTATAATCGTTTGTCATCGTTGTTGTGCCTCGACATTAAAATAAACACACAAAACAAGATATTTATTCTCTTCGGGCTCTTTTGCGAAACAGTTTAAAAAAAAAAAAATTTCATATATTTTTATTATTATCCCAGCATCCCTCTGCTTCTTTTAAATAACAACACAAATTACTTTTGGTATTTCAATGGGGGGGGGGGGAGGGGGGAAGAGCCACTCGAGATGCTGCCTCATAACGTTCCCACAGTGCCCGCCATTTGGCCTCATGGGCACAAACATCACGAGGCCACGTTGTTCATGCGGCGGGCCTTTAATCGATGTTTTCGCATCGGCATGGCAACGGGATTTAAATAGACGTTTCATACAGAGGTCACTCGGCCGTATGTAAAAAAAACATGGTCTGACGGCGAGGCGATAGGTGCGAAGGCAGAGCCAAATCACACCATGAGCGAAGGCGGAGCCAAATCACACCATGAGCAAAAGGCGGAGCCAATCACACCATGAGCGAAGGCGGAGCCAAATCACACCATGAGCGAAGGCGGAGCCAAATCACACCATGAGCAAAAGGCGGAGCCAATCACACCATGAGCGAAGGCGGAGCCAAATCACACCATGAGCGAAGGCGGAGCCAAATCACACCATGAGCAAAAGGCGGAGCCAAATCACACCATGAGCGAAGGCGGAGTCAATCACACCATGAGCGAAGGCGGAGTCAATCACACCATGAGCGAAGGCGGAGTCAATCACACCATGAGCGAAGGCGGAGTCAATCACACCATGAGCGAAGGCGGAGTCAATCACACCATGAGCGAAGGCGGAGCCAATCACACCATGAGCGAAGGCGGAGCCAAATCACACCATGAGCGAAGGCGGAGCCAAATCACACCATGAGCAAAAGGCGGAGCCAATCACACCATGAGCAAAAGGCGGAGCCAAATCACACCATGAGCGAAGGCGGAGCCAAATCACACCATGAGCAAAAGGCGGAGCCAATCACACCATGAGCGAAGGCGGAGCCAAATCACACCATGAGCGAAGGCGGAGCCAAATCACACCATGAGCAAAAGGCGGAGCCAATCACACCATGAGCGAAGGCGGAGTCAATCACACCATGAGCGAAGGCGGAGTCAATCACACCATGAGCGAAGGCGGAGTCAATCACACCATGAGCGAAGGCGGAGCCAAATCACACCATGAGCGAAGGCGGAGCCAAATCACACCATGAGCGAAGGCGAAGTCTGACAATCAGCCCCTATACCCCAAATATTCACTTTATTATCGCACAAAAACAAACGAAAAGCAGATCTGAGAAGCGGGTAGAACGTTTTTGCTTGAAAAACTTGACAAATCCTTTAAAAAGGTTTAATGTACCGTCGATTGTCTCGGCGATTCACACCTGACTGACGGCGCGTGCGGCGCAGCGCAGCGCAGCGCACACTAACCAACCGAAGCGCGTCCCTATCTCGAGTCATCTCAGGCCACCGCGCTGGTTTCAGTACACAAAGCATACCGAGAGTCTGCAGATCGCATCGCTTCCCTTCGGTGATCATCGAGAGCGCAGACAAAGACATTCGATCACTGCATTTACAGACACCTGGAGAGTGGAAGGTATCGAGTTCAGGCAGGAAGTGGAGGGGAAGTGGAGAGGAAGTGGAGAGGATGCGAGTCGGCGCGCGGCAACAACCCCGATTGCTTTAAACGTGCTGCTGGTCTGTGAGATGTGAAGCTACACTTTGACTCCGGGTTGGATTTTTTAAAAATGTAATTACTATGGATACAAGGATGCACCGCTATGAATAATGATCCTCTTCTTTTTTCCAACACCACTAACTTGGAGCATTTGCACGTGTGCAAAAAAGAAAAAAGAAGAGTTACTGAGGTTTTATGAATCCCAATTAGGAAACTAAGCGTGACGATATGAAACACGAAGAAAGCAGGTTAGAAATAACAACCCAGTTACTTAAGTGCATATGAGCGATCTGGTGAATTGCCGTAATTTGTTTCAAAGGCTGAAGTCTTAATAATGGAAATAAAGAATATAATTATGTTCACAAGGCTTTACTTTTCATTAAAGACGGGAGTGCTTTTTGAAAGAACGAATAATTCTTCCATTTTTAAATGAATTATACGTTAACTTCAAAATCATTCTTTAAAAGATATAACATTAACTGACTATATGAACAATGTGTATGCATTGAGAATGTTACCACTCAAAAATAAGCAATTTGCACATCAGCAGATTTGATTGACAGCGTCCAAACGTGGCAATGACATCACCTTTTTTGTCCCGCTCGCTTCAAACCAGCGAGAAGAGCGAAAGAGGTTCAATCTCTTACAGAATACATAAAAACATCCAATTAAACGTGCAGCTCCTTTAAGTGCGTCTTTCCAAAATGGTAGACGTCTCAAAAATCTTTAAAAAAAAGAATCGTTCCGTTGTGCTCACCATTATCTCCCCTTTGCACTCGTACAGACAATGGTGGGCCAACTCTTGGTTGGTTCCTCCTCCACGCAGAACGCTGGAGCAGGCCAGGTGCATGAGGTCTTCCACTGCAAGACACACAGACCAGGATTGTGAGCACAGAAAGACGGTTCGGGGGGTCTCCGTTTGCGTTCAGCGGCGACACCATTTTATTTATAAAAAAAGGGGAGAGAATTAGAAATAGAAGAACATTTCATGCAGTGACAATTAAATTTATTTTACACACATTAAATGGCTTTTTTTTTATATCCCCGGAAAAATTAAAATGGCCTGCATCTCCTCACTCACGCATCTAAAACGCAATATAGGAAAAAGTTATTTGCCGCTGGAGACATCTTGAAATTGCCACAGCTTTGGGTCATGAATTATTCAAAGTGATAACCACAAAAAAAAAAAAGTAAAGAAATCCCTCCACAAAACAAGAAAATGCTAATCTAGAAAGTCTCCCTGATTTATAAACAAAAAAGACGACAACAAACTAATTCTTGGAACCTCACGGTGAATAATCAGCACATCCTGCTCCTGTCAAACCCGCAGTCTGCCTGGCTGGTATTTATACTTTCAGTTTAAAAAAAAAAAAAAAAAAAAAAAAGGTGATGCAACAACTGTGACACTACCTCTCTGCTGGAAGTCAGCTTTTTCCTCCCGCTCGCTCAGCGGAGCCCAGACCAGCGCCGCTCGATGATGATCCAGCTCCACGGCCGACCGCTGCCTCAGCTCCGGCACCTCCGCCTGGTACCGCGACCCGATGTTTATCCGTCTGGGAACAGGACGTCAACGTGAGCTCGGAAAGAAATGTGCGCGTTATATATATATATATTTTAAAAAAGACATCATATATCAATATCAAGATTAGAGCTCTCTGTTTTCATTTCCCTCTCGAGGTCACATTTTGATTACTTGGCTGTGATCTTTAAATAGCAACCGGGGGAGGGGGGGGGGGGGGGAGATTGTTGAGGCTCTCCGGCTCTCATTCCTCGCCCTGTTTTGATTCCTAGCGTGTTACTCAGCTCTCTTTTGTCCTCTCAGCAGAAATGGATCAAAATGCAAATTCCTTTTTTTCAATTTTCTTTTTTTTTTTTTAATTTAAAACAAGAGTGCACTTCTTGAATTCGCTGCAGCGAAAGTAAATGGATCCTCATCCGACTGTGGGCGCAAAAAAAGGTTTGCGTTGGAGTAGGAAAAGCAAAGGCTCCACAATTCAACAAATGCACGCATCTCTGCAACTGAAAGCAGACACCTCCGTGTTATAGTGCGCCGAAAAAGATCATGCTGCGTTCTGTACACGGACAAACTCTGTTCCAGCATGCCCCCTCCCACCCCTGCATTTCCAGTAGGCCTGCAGTATTTCCAGCTGAGTGTGTGTGTGTGTGTGTGTGTGTGTGTTCTGGCAGCCTCCATCAGGGGAAGGTGGGCTGCTAAAAGTTGAACTGCGATGGCTCTCGTGTGTTTCGGGAGTACAGCAGGAACGGCTGAAAGCATGATTTATGGGAAGCCTGGCTGGCTCGTCCCTGAGGGGTGGGGGTGGGGTGGGGGGGGACAGCTTGCACAATGCAACCGGCAAAAAACTGCTCCTCACTTTGTTGATGCAACTCCAAAAAACAACAACAACAGAGAAGTATTTCTGGGGTTGTGGTGCAACAAACAGATGCGTCAGAGGGCCATGGCCTCCTTTTCCTTCTCAGATTAGAAACTCGGGTACGTCTGGATTGTTTCCCCCAAGTAGCCAGATGACGAACTTTGAAAACAATTTTTTTTTTAAAAGCTGACTCGTCGTGTGACCCGGTGGGTTTCTGAGTTTGCATTTTCTTCCTCTTTTGCGCTCTCCTTTGCTCTCGCGCCTGCAGTTCAACCGAAGCCTGCGATTGGTCGGTACAACACATAACTGTATTTCCTCCTCCTCCTCCTCCTCAGCAAGCTCGCTGGAATCAGATTGTTTTTAATTAAGAATTGTGAGCCGATGTGTCGTACAACTTTATGACCAAGACGACATCCTGTTGTAGCATGTACTCTGATGCACTCGCTGCCATTAGCTTTCATTTGACAGCGAACATGGAGGCAGTTATATGACAGGATGCACTTCTACTGAGAGAGACATTAGACCGCGTGGTGAGATCAGAGGACGGCTTTAGTATTTCAAGAAGTCGGTGTTCTCCTTCAAGACATTTTCATGATTCATCCCGGTGTCACGTTTGAATAATTCATTGCGGAGCTACGACTCTGGCTTTGGTAATAATGCATGCTTTGAGTGCCCTCTGAAAATGACACACTGCAGCCCCCCCCCACGAAAAGGTGATATTTTGGGGATGTCGAGAGGGGAAATACTCACGGCTCTATGCTGACTGGAGTGGCCTCGCTCATAGCAGACAGAACCGGTGGCGTGATGTCACAGCTGTCTAAAAAAGAGCAGCAAAAGAAAATCCACTCATTATCAAATATATATATATATATATATATATATATATATATATATATATATATATATATATATATATATATATATATATATATATATATATATATATATATATATAAAAAGAGCTCAGAGCTAAGCAAACTAGAATATCTAGTCTGGCGTGATTCTAATATTTATACAGCAAATACATACACATAGATTGTTAATGCCAGACGCTTCTTAAAAAAATAGTGTGCCGAGCTTCATATTTGATGTCAACCTCGGGGAGGCCTCTGACTTACTGGAGCGCAACAGGCTGCGTGTTGCCGACTTGGGCGTCGCGGGAGGCGGCAGGCCCGGGCCGCCGGCCGCGACGGAGGACAGGAACGTGGAGAAGTAGAGGCCGGAGCCCTCGCGGACGGGGCTGAGGATGGGCGGTGGCGTGTAAGGTGGGATGAGACAGGACGAGAGCGGGTGTTCGGCGAGACGGACGGGGGACCGCAGGTGGCTCTGGTAGGGCAGGATGCTGCAGTAGACGGGGGGGGCGATGAACAAACCGGGTTTGGGCGGCGGGATGAAGAGGGGTTCCGGCCGCGGACGCCGCTTGGACTTCTTGCCCTCGTCGTCTTTCTCTCCTTCGGTTCTTCCATTCTGGCGGGGGGGGGGGGGTAGATTCAATCAAAGTGCATTGTGACACGTGGACCGACAAATACTCCACAACAACATGCACGCAGTTGTCTTCCTGTGCATTTATTCTGACAAATCCTAAAGAGAAAAAGAGAGAAAGAGAAAGAACAAGCCCCCCCCCCCCCGAGCCTCTACTGTACGGTACACAATGTACAGTATTGCAGCGCTAAACCCCGGATAATCTGCTTGATCTGGGACAGGGCAACCAGTTCACTAAATCTCCACCCCCGCCCCCCCACACCCCTCCGCAAATAAAACAGGGAAAGGGAGAAAAGTGTGGAGCACTGGAATGGGGGCAGGGGAGACACAGAGCATGATGGGGGGAAGGGAGAGTATGACGGCGGGGGCGATGTGGCACGAATGGGAGGAATTAAAAAGACCGAAAACCGAACGAGGAAGACGGTTGACACCAACGCACCGCCTTCCCCTTCTTTGTCAATTAATTCAAACGGTTTATGACATATAATGTCTTGTAAAAGTATGACAATCTACCCATAAATGCCATCAAAGAACACCAACAAGCAAAAGAAGCACCGATGAGTGAGTGTGTAGCTACCTGCTCCGAGCTCTCCGACAAAGGGTTCCTGAGCGAGCGTCTCCGCGTGACGATGACCGAGGGCTTGTGGCCGGGGTCCAGGGGGTGCGAGGGCCTGGGGGGCCAGTCGGAGGCCAGGGCGTCGTCGTCGTCGTCGTTGTCGTCCCTGTCCGGAGAGCAGGGTTCCTGCAGTCGCACCGGGACGGACACGGGGATGACGAGCGGCAGGAGGCTGTCGTCTCGAGGCCGCTTGGCGTTCAGACCCCTCGCTTCACTGGGACTCCACGGCCTGCGGGGCTCCTGGCGGTGGGGGGGGGTGAGGTGTTACAACGCGTCAAAATAATTGAATGAGAGGCGATCGCATTTTGCAGACAGTAAACTAGAGAAAATACCTTTTGGATTTCTTGTCAGACAAAACAATAGTCGGATTCATTGATAATAAAAATAATGGACATATATTACATCCTCTTGGAGGCGAAGCACCACAAATGGGGGGGGGGGGCTGATTTGAAGCAGTTACCAAAGACTCTGTCATCTGTTGCTGTTTGCAACACTTACTCACAAGCGAATCACATTAAGACCCAGCTGACACATTTTGAAATGCATCAACTTGTGTCATGTATACGGGGCAACAGGTGCAACATTATTATTGTAGCTTAGCTTTTCCAGCTTTGCACAATGTATCCAAACAAAAACAAAAAAGGTCCCTTTATGGTTAGGTATAGAAAAAAAAACCTTGTTCCTTACCTCACGCTAAAAACACAGAGCGTACATGAGGTCAACACTAAAATGGGAGTGTTAACAGATAGTCAATAAAGTATGAAACAAGCCTGGGAAGCAATTATTCCTAAATTGACAGGATCCCAAAACAAACAGTGAACTCTGAACATAAAAAAAAAACACGAGTCAGTCTTATCAAAAAAAGCATGTAACTCGACACAGTGCTCAAGTTAAAAAAGGAAACCGTGCCCCCTCTTTCCTTTGAGAAACCCTAATGAGTGGGGAACGAGCCGCCCTGGCGTGCTTTGGAGCAAAAAAAAAACAAAAAACTTCAAAAAGCCATCTGAACCACCGCTCCATTGAAGTCAGATGCATTCTGTCACTGCACAATGCATCTCCGTGGGCAGGGAGGCATGCGGCAGCAAGCGTGGCCACGCTGCATCTGTGCTGATTACCGCGGGTGGAAAACTCCAGTCCCTCCACCAGAGAGAGAGAGAGATTCTGCTGAGCACTGCAGGCAGGGCAACCCTGCACCCCTCCCTGTATAGAGGGGGAGGAGCGGAGGGGGGGGGGGGAGAGCAGCCGAGGCCAGGCTGGAGTTTCTCTCCTTTGATGGGATGGGGGGGGTGCAGGCATGTAACCAAACAGTGTCTGCGAGCGCATTGCACAATCGAGACATCCAGCACCCTTAACACAGAGGCGTACGGCCGAGGTGTTTCATCAGGTCCGTTCTCCGGTTCCTCTCGTGTACATATTTACCTAGCGACCGGATTCGACAATGGAAGGTCTTTGTTTCCACAACAGACTTTTTTTTCCAGCGGCACCTTGTTCCTCCCCGCGGTGTAAACGAACGTAAGGGCGTCGATTACATTTCGGGCTTCTCTTCTCTTCCACACGTTAATCACGAAAACGACACACACAAAGTTTCTGGCACAGCTTTTCTTAACTGCCCTGGCAGTTTTTGTTCCAGATTGCCGCTGTCGTTCAGGGGGGGGGGCTGTTGGGTCCCACTGCAATTATTACACTCGGATAACACTAGAAAAATAGTTTGGCAGAGATAATCAAAATTAAAGGCTCGCGGCTCGTAAGGGAGGAGTTGAGATATGAGCTGATATGCAATCATAGGGATTCAGAACACTCAGTCCTATTAAAAGGTTATCTCGCTCGAGAGGAAACAGCTGAGAAGCACATGGGAGCACAAAAGAACAAGAAAACAAGACAAGGAACAAAGAAAGAAAGAATGGTTCTCTTATATTCAGAGTACATACCTTCACTACATGCGACGGTAGAGACTCCATTTCCGAGGCCTTTTGAGCGAGAGTCTCCAGGTTGACCTCCTGGGACACCCTGCGTTTCCTCCGCGTGCTCTGGATGACGCCCGTCGGGGCGGCCTGGACGTCTCGGGCGCCGTTCTGGGAGCCCTGAGCCGGCACCGGGGCGGCGGCCCGCTCCGGGGAGACGGAGAGAAAAGGGTTGTCCGACGGCGCGCCGCCTTCCTTCGAGAGCCGCCGCGATTTGCGCCGCTGCGCTTGGGATTGAGTTTGGGGTTGTGACAGGACCTCGAGCTGGAGAATGGGCGGCAGCAGGTCGGAAGGCTGCTGGGGTTCCGGGGTGATGTCCTGGATGATCGGTTCCTGGAGGTTCGGGGGAGCTGGAGTCGAGGACTCCTGGGAGTGCACCGCCACGGGCTGTGGATGCGGGTGTGCATTTTGTGCGCCGGGGTAATAGTCGAGCACATGAGGGTTTTGTTGTTGCAACTGCTGATGTTGCATTTGCTGCTGAATTTGAAGCTGCTGCTGCTGCTGCTGTTGTTGCTGTATCTTTTGTTGCTGCTGCTGCTGCTCGTGCTGCATTTGTTGCTGCTGCTGAAGCTGTTGCTGCACATGCTGTTGATGCTGAATGATTTGTTGCTGCTGCAATTGTTGATGGTGCTGCTGCTGAATTTGCTGCTGGAGTATGTGATGTTGTTGTTGTTGTTGTTGTTGTTGCTGCTGCCGTTGTATTTGCTCTTGCTGCTGCAACTGGTGTGGGGGTTTCGCCTGAGTTGGGTAGTTCGGTGGGTTCGGTAGGGTCGTCCTGTTGCCTTGAAAGGTCTGGTAGTACGCTGGCAGGTGCTGCTTGGGCTGACCAAAGGCCAACTGGAAGGGCTGCAATACCGAGCTCCCTCCTGGGTGGGATGTGCTGTGCTGCTGGGTGTTCAGCGCCCCGGGCTTCAAGGTCTCCTGAAAGGCCTGCGACTGCTGCTGCTGCTCCCAGTCCAGTCCCCGAGCCTTAACGGCATACGCGTCGACTGCGGGGTTTGGCCCCAGCGGTTGCTTGTCCGCAGCTCTGCTCGGGGGCTGTTGGTGCGGCTGTAAGCCAGAAGTCTCGTGCATTGGCTTCGCGTACGCGTTCTGGGTCCTCGAGTCCGTTACGTTGACTCCCCCGATGTAATTAGCAAAGTTCTGTCCCCAGCTCGACACGGTATTCCAGGAGGCCGCCCTCTGCTGCTGGGACAGAGATGGCTGCTGCTGACTGGGCTCCTGGTGGGCCCATTTCATGGGCACAGTCTGCTGATAGTGACCCCTGTTCTGGTCACCTTTGTCTGGGCTGAAGATGACCGAGTTCATGTACATGTGAGGGGCTTCTGGATTGGAGGTCACGGTACTTGCAGCCTCGCTCTGTCCGGGGTCTGAGGCGGGGCCACCCGGGACGTAGTAGGACCCCTCGGGGTGTTGGGAAGTCTCCTTCATCGCAATGCTTTGATCGTTGAAAAACGTGATGCGTTTGCCGGTCCGTTTGGCGGTGGGTTTCTGCTGGGCAGGTACGCTCATGACGGGCATGAAGAAGCCGAGCCGGGTGAACGTTCTCAACCAAAACCAGCGAATCGATGCTCCGCTGGATCGCTATATAAAAAAAAACTACATTGACATCAGAGATAATCTTCTCTTCGTGGCCCACTCAAAGGTCGCGGGCCCGGGTCGAGCGGATCTGAAAGGAGTCCGATTGTTTTTCTCATTCACGGGCAACAACCTGTATAGAGAAAAATGAGAAAGAGGTCAAGCACCAGACTAAAGAGGTCCCCACATCACCCCCCCCCCCCCCCCCCACACACACACACACACACACACACACACACACACTACCCCTCGCCTCAGTCATGTAAAAAACCTGCAGTTTGCTTTTTTTTTAAACAATAGACCTCCTCTGAAAAGGTATCGTGTGTGAGAACAGAGGAGGTGAGGCCGAAGCGGTGTCATCATTCACTGAGCTCACGTGATGGGGAAACGGTGCAGCATTCAGGCCGCCGCGTATTCCAGTCGTATATATATATGTATATATATATATACATATATATACACACACACACACACACGACTGGAAGGTAGTTTATGGAGATCGCACACTCCAATAGTTCCCGGAAATATCACTGCGCCGCGTTTAGTGATGGACCTCGACATCCGAATTGGATGACACACATTCACTGACAAAAGGACTGTTGAAGGCCTGCTCAGCTGACCTGTAACATAAGCTCTCTTTTCTCCACCAACCTACAGGACTGGTTGAACGTGATGAAAACCTCTTTTTTTTTTTTTTTTACAACTGTGTGACTCATAAGAGGAGAAGGAAAAAGAGGGGGGGGGAAGAGACGCGTGCCCTTTGCACCGCGGCTGCAGACTCCAAAAAGGAAAAAGGCAATTGAAAGTGAGCAAGCATGACTCATGATGAAACGATCCATGAGAGGGAAATAAAAAAAATTAAAAAAAGTCAAAATGGCCTTGCAGGCTTTGATAGCTTTGCTTATTGACAATTGCCATGGTAACCCGTGGCGATTATCAAAACTATTATCGGACGCCGTGTTTTTTGGAGCAGAATTGTTGACACTGTGCAGTCTGCCAAGCACACAGATCCCGACTGTTTCTGTTAACATGTAAAACCCCGCTCCGTCTGTATACTATTCTTTTTTTAATTAAAGTGCAAACACGGGAACACATTAAGACTTTTTATTCGCTGCAAGAAAATGTAAACAAAATCAGCATAATCTGCAGGACAAAAACTAAAAACTAACATGTCATGCTGAAATGCACGCTAGATTCTCTACAACGTGGACATCTTCTGGCAACCTAGGAAGTGCATGATAATAGTCACCCTTTACTCTGGTGGCCTAGTAAAATACAGGCTTCCTAAAAATAGGACAGCTGCAGCTGTTCGGATCCTGCACTGGCTCAGGGGCATCGTTTGCTGAGGAAGCTGGATGAGCATGCTCTGCGACTGCGTGTGCAGTGTGTGTGTGTGTGTGTGTGTGTGTGTGTGTGTGTGTGCACCAGCAATGCCACGCGGAAGTTCCGCATGCCTATAGCCATGTTGTCAAAACGCATGAGACATCCTCCGTGAAAAAGGTGCACATAAAAGCACGCAGTCTCCTTGCAGAAAGAGCCACAGACAAACAACAACAACAACAACAACAACAAACTGCAGGAGCCAGCCTCTCTGTGCATTGAACACAGTGGACTCCATCCGAGGTGAGGGATCATCATCGTGACGCATCGCAAGTGCATCCGATAAAGAAAAGCAACACGTTTAATTGGCTTACGAATGCACCGCGAGCTCCATCAGCCGCCCTGATCCATCGCCCCGTTTCCCAATTTAAACCAGCCCGCGTGCAAAGACACGACACACATAGACACATATGGGAAGGAGAACATGCTGAGGACGCTTCCCCCCCCCCCCACACACACACACACATCACTTTCTGTGGTCAGCCAGCTCAGCGCTATTTCCAAGGAGCCCTTTGTTGCAGCCTACAGATGATCCAGTCAGTGATGCCATGTCGCGTCGCAACAAGCGGCCAACCGACGCGCTGGCCGCGTGCACGGCATTCGCGCGCACGAAACCAATGCCGCGGATCGATTCAACTTGTCAACAAGGTGGAGAGAGAGAGATAGAGGGAAGGGTGGGGGGGGGGGGGGGGGGGTGTAAACGCGTCACATGTTTCTGTGCAGTCGATCCGCGCCTGTTGCGACACGAAGAAAAAAAAAAACATCCTTCAGACGCGGCGCGAGGTAAACAAAAGTTGTGTGTGTGGGGCAACAATAACACGGCACTGTCGACAGCAACAACAGCAGCAGCAACGCTCACAGTCACCCGACACCGCGGCTCCAGCCCTGTCCGTCCCGATACTTACTGTGTTTGTCATGAGAGCGGCCACGAGCGGCAGCTCCGCCCGCAGGATCGCGCACTGGCAGCGGCGTGCGGCCAGCAGCAGCGGCGGCAGAGGCCCGCGCGCTACAGACACGCGACGATGACTGCATGCATCCCCCAAGGTTGACTCATGCTATGGCTGCTGACCTCACTCGCGAGTACTTTTTCCTCTTTCTCCCCTCCCTCCTCGCTGTAAAAAGTGAGGAGGAACAGAGGAGGGGGGGGGGGGGGGGGGGGGGGGGTCGATGCGTAAACAGCTGAGTCCTTCGGGAGCGCTAATGCGCGGAAACGTGGGCGCGATGCCGCCGCTGTCTGTTGCACATTATTGCATTGAGATTGCACACAACAACAACAACAACAACAACAACAACAACAAAAACTCACACTGGCAATGCGGCCTTTTTGCTGTGCATCGACTCTCTCTCTCTCTGTGTGTGTGTGTGTGAGTGTCTCTCTGCTCGTCTTGTGATTGTCTCCCCTCCTCTGCACAGCCACCAGCTCCATGGCCACACCCACTTCCATGCCCATAAAAGGCTTTCCTCTGACACGCAACGCGCTGTAATTTACGGGGCAAGATCCCCCCCCCCCTTCCTCCCTCTCAGTCCATGCGGGAAATTCCAACACACCAGGAGGACCTCGGAGATTAAGGAGAAGGACTACTTTCCTTCTTCACGTCCCCTTCTTCCTTCAAAGTCACACACTTGACCTCACTCACGGAATTCCTCTTGAAAAAAAAAAAAGAAGCATGCGCGGGTATGTGCGCGTGACACAGCAGGAAGAAAGCTATAAAAAAAAGGCCCCGTGAGAAGAAAGAAAGAATAACGGCGAGAACACGTTGTTGTTGTTTTCATGCTGCTGGTGGTATTTCCAATTAATTAATATTAATTAATTAATAATTGTTAGAAAAAGGCCTTCCTCAATTCGTACCACACTGGTTTTAGAAAGACATTTAAACCTGCAGATAAACAGCAAATCCTCCCATTGACCCAGATAACGTCTGCTATCTTTGAACTGACAATACAAGATATTGTTAAATAAACACAACATGTGTCACTGGTTATAGTTACAGACGGCCTTATCTGAGCGTGAACTGGCCTCATAATAAAATACAGAGTGAATCCTTAACCGGACCCCAAAATGTTGCAAGGTGACTGACTATACTAGGGTGACGTAATGTCAAACAAATACAAATGATGAATGAATGACTCTTGATGAATGGCCTTTTTTGCGTAAATAAATAAAAAGCAAATCGGGAACCAACCCATTGTTATGGTTGTTGGTGCCTTTCCTACCATGACAATGCATAGGGGGGAAAAAAAGAGCTCTTACACTGGGCGCTGCAGTCTCTCTCTCTCTCTCTCTCTCTCTCTCTCTCTCTCTCTCTCTCTCTCTCTCTCTCTCTCTCTCTCTCTCTCTCTCTCTCTCTCTCTCTCTCTCTCTCTCTCTCTCTCTCTCTCTCTCTCTCTCTCTCTCTCTCTCTCTCTCTCTCTCTCTCTCTCTCTCTCTCTCTCTCTCTCTCTCTCTCTCTCTCTCTCTCTCTCTCTCTCTCTCTCTCTCTCTCTCTCTCTCTCTCTCTCGGCCCTTAAAATAACGTGCAAAAAGGGCCTGAAAACATTCACCGATGTCGTTGACAAGAAGTCGAGTCAGACTGACATGTCTGCCGCTGATGACACTGCACTGGGAATTGGTGTGTGTGTGTGTGTGTGTGTGTGTGTGTGTACACACTGTGCAAAACAGCCTCTTTTTCTAGGCTGCACCAGTATGCTGATATACCAGTAGTTCTGGAAGGATTATTTGATTCACGTCGACTGTCAGATGAGTATATAGCGACCGATTGGATCATTTATTATAAACGTTTTTACTACAATTCTCTCTTGTTTTATTTAATTGTGAAGAGGATGCAATTTTTAAATTTCCCACCCATGGCCCCTTCATTTTTTTAGTCGGACGGAGCTCGCCGTGACGCCACTAAGCCAAATCATGAAGTAAGAGCCGCGACCGTTGGCGTCAAGTGGACTAACAAGTGGACACTAGCCCGACGGGAAAGTGTACTTACATGAAGCTCGGTCCCTCCATGGCGCACACGCCTTCATTCCCTTTGCGTTGACGATGTCGCGTTTGCAGCTACAAATAATGATTAAAAACAAACACTCCCCACTAAACTTTTTTTTTTTTTTTTTTGTTGCAAGATTCCTCCACAAAGCGTCACTTCCCAGTTTGAACCACTTTTTCTTCTTTTTTTTTTTTAAGCTAGCGATCGATACTGCAACCCCATCGGTGGGACCTGCCTGCGTTTTACCACCTCGGATGAGCAGCGGTCGGGTTGCATTGTCAGCATCGATCGTTGAAGTGTCGTCAGATTCGCTGTCAAATGGACTTAATAGCTGCACTCGAGTGCTGATGAGCTGGATTAACAATAAATAGGTGGCTCTGAAGGGCGCGTTCCGTTTCTGATTTGCTGTAGCTGCTGTAACGGCTCAACGGGGCGCTGCAAAGACGAGCGACGAACGGCGAGATGGTGAACCCCCCCCCCCCCATCCGCTATACCGGAACTTCGGGGGAACAATGGCGCATCTGCGTTTTAATACTATTTTTAGATCTTTTTAAACAAGTTACAGATAACTAGTTAATGGTGACTCATACATGACGTCGGTGGATGTTGTATTAAGCGTGCACTGAATGTAACGGGGCGCCTGTTGATTTGTATTAAATTAAATTAAATTGAAGATATATATATATATATGCGGTGGATGTCAGACGAGGACGTCTCTATCCTAATTAAAATGTGTTTAAAAAAATATATAAAAATAGATACAGAATCAAATATGAGACGCTAACTGACTCCAGCTACGGAAGATCGGTCTAACTGCCTGACGGAATTTTAACGTAGCCGGAAGTTGGTAACGGGGAACTATCTTGCCGTGCGCCGAGTGGGACCATCACGCTGCTGTGTTGACTTTCTGCTAACTAGCTCAGAGCGAATTCAGTAAAGTAAACACGGTGTTTTAAAAAAAAAATTAGTTGGCCATTTTCACGAGGTGCACGCACATTTTAATACCGAGACTTAAAACGCACTTAAAGCCTGACGTGTGTTGCCAGGTCCGGTTATACGAGTTAGATTTCAAGGCTAACGTTACTTTTCCAAGGATGCAGGTACAGAAGGTCGTCCTCAACTCACGACCGGGTAACGAAACGTACTATATATATATGTTATTAATTTAATAACAGAAGGTGGCGTTGTTCTCGTGTCTCGCGCTGCAACATTACGGCACACGTGTCGCTTTACGTTTAATCAAACTACTTATGTATGCGTAAAGGTAATGACGGGGCGCCGGTTCCTGGAAACTTCCGTCTCGAGGAGACGACTTTGGCACCTGACCTGAAAGATGGGGAGGTCCTTGTTCGGACGCTTTGCCTATCAGTCGACCCTTACATGGTATGAATCCTCCGGTCTGTGGCGTTGGTACAGTCAGAATGGACATCCATTTTTAGTTATTGCATCTGCTCGTGCATGAATAGATTCCAAGCTCAATAAATGTTTCAAAACAGAAACAAAGGTTAAGGGAAGCATTACAAAATATTTCCATCGCTCTCACTCGTCTTCATGCTTCTTTTTTTTTTGTTTGCTCCTCCAGCGATGCAGAATGAATGAAGACACCGGCGTTGATTACGTGACTCCATGGCAACTGTCTGAGTGTGTGGACGGCGGAGGCGTCGGCGTGGTCGAGTCCAGCCTCTGCAGCACCTGCAGCGAGGGAGACGTGGTCACTTCCTTCAACTGGCCTTGGCAGACCAACGCTGTCGTGAAAGGAAGTGCCTTGCAGAAGGTGTGTGTCAACAACATTGGGATGCAGATTTGGAAAATGCTTTTTGACCTGCATGTGACAAGCAAGCCTGCTACGAATAAATACCGAACGTGACGCTTTCCCTCCGTCTGTTGCAGGTTGATCCGCAGATGGTCGACGGGCGCTTGTCCTACTTTTTGGGTGCGGTTGGCATCACGGGCCTCACTGCTCTGTTGGGCGTAAGGGAGAAGGGTAATGTGACCAAAGGGGCCAATCAGACCATGGTGGTGAGCGGCGCGGCCGGGGCCTGTGGCTCCGTAGCCGGACAGGTAACTACAGCACAATGCAGCCTTTAATGTGGTGTAGTTATAGCTATCTGAGCTACTCGCAAAATGCACAGAAACATATACATTTTTGGATTTGTTTTGTTTAAAATGTAAGAAAGATAAAGGCAAGGTGGTTGGTGATAACCACATAAACCACACTGAAGGTGGCAGATCCAATCCGGCTCACCGTAAATAGAGATTAGATCACAAAGAAGAGGATGTGACTCGTATCGCTTCAACTCCGCTTTAATTGGTTTCCAGATCGGCAGGCTGGACGGCTGCGTGAGAGTGGTCGGGATCTGCGGTTCGGACGAGAAGTGCAAAGCTCTGGTGGACGAACTGGGCTTTTCTGCAGCCATCAACTACCGCCGAGAGGACGTCCCCACAAGGCTCAAGGAGTGCTGCCCCGATGGGATAGATGTGTACTTTGACAACGTGGGAGGTGCCATCAGTGATGCTGTAATCACACAGGTGCTGCTCTGCGTGTGCAGAACATGATCTAGTGGATGTTGTACTTGTACGTTGTGCAGAATCAGAAGCGCCCCCCCCCCTCCTGATCTCCAACAGCGAGTGTTTTGTGTCCCGAGAACTCGATCGTCACACATTTGACCTCCGACCCTCCTCTCAACTCCAGATGAACGCCGACAGCCATGTGGTCCTGTGTGGGCAGATCTCACAGTACAACAAGGACGTGCCGTATCCTCCGCCCCTGAGCGACGAGATAACGGAAACGCTGCGACGGCGGAACGTCACGCGGGAGCGATTTACGGTGCTCAACTACATGAACAAAGCCGAAGCGTCCCTCTGTGAACTCGGCCAGCTGGTTCAATCGGGCCAAATCAATGTAAGGAGGAAATGGATGACGATGCGTCGAGTATGTGGGCGTCCTTGTTCGTTGGCTAAATGGATACCTCTTCGCATCATTTAGTTGTGATTGTGCTTTCACTCCGCAGGTGCTGGAAACTGTCGTTAATGGCATTGAAAATATGGGAGGTATGTAAGCTTTAATTATTCCATGTTCCTTTTTATTATATGCCTTTCTTTTTTTTTTGTTAACTGGTCAGAAGTTGAATCATTTACATTTTTTTTGGTCATTTTCTTGCAGATGCATTTTGCTCCATGATGACAGGGGGAAACATTGGCAAGCAAATTATAAAGATATCGGAGTGAAAGAAAATCCTCCTGTTCTCACCTGGAAGGCGCCTTGGGGAAATTAAACCTCCAGTTTCTATCACTGCTATTAGCTCTAACTGAATAAACTCAAATGAGATATTGCATTAATTAGCCGATACCAGTCGATTGCAATTATGAACCATGAATGAAAAAAGTCACACAATCTTCGTTTGAAATTAATAAATGTAAAGAGCGCTCGGAGGTTATAACTCTGGAATTTTAATACTTGTTGATGTAGACTTTTGGATATTGGTGCTGCAGTTTAATAATGTAGAGGACAATATTGTAATATTACCTCATGATATTAACCGCCTTTCTAAATTGCAACAGTACAGTCATGGTTTTTAAATCTTCCAGTGGAGAAAACAACAATAATTAATAATGCCGCAATAAGAAATCAGCAGATGTTTTATTGTATGGAGCCCCAAAAAGACAAAATACTGTAAGTGTAATAATTAAAATGGAGTTTCAAAGGAAAAGAGTTGAAAAGAACAATGGAGAAAACTGTCAAGTTAGCTTTGAACTGAAAACACGTAGCAACTAGCTAGCAAGCTAATAATAATAATAACCCAAGTTAGCTAGCTAAGCTAACACTACTTTGAAGACGCTTCCACCTTTTTATAACGTCATTGTTATCCTAAAGTAATGTTACATTCCTATTATCTTCACAATGGAAACAATACTTTGGACTTCTATTGTGTAGATGTGATTTTTTTTTAAAACTAAATAAAATATCTTGAAGTAGCTTAACTAGCTAACGGTGTGCACTAGCCGGCTGGCTAAAGTGCTCGAGGAGTTTATCCTGAGCAGCAGAATGCACATAATTAACATCACAGGTTAAGTTTTAGGAAGAAAACCACTTTATTGCGTCGTCCCTGTGTAGACGTGACCTGATGTCTTCCTTTTCATCCTGTTAAACTTGTGATTGCAAAGCAGCATCAGCTTAAAGTTTAAGTCATTTTGTTTGCATGAGCTACAAAGACAAGAGCAAAGCTTTCGCACTACAGACGATAAACTTGTTTGGGAAGAGCTTTAACTGGCAGGAAAGACGACTTCATGTTTCAGTTAAGCTACGTGCCAATAGCAAACTCTTTAAATGTGTACCAACATCAAACAAAAAGAATGAATAGTGCAGCTGAAATATAAAGCCTATCTTTTTATTTATCAACGACAGCTTTTATTTTCTTATTCTGGTTCACTCCCTTTTTGTAACATCGTGTGACAACATGAAGACAAACGCAACGTATATGATTTACTGTAATGAACATTTTATTCCACGGCACTATAAACCATTAATAAAATAATTTTTAAAAAGTGGTTTGCTCTATTTTCAGTTTGTTACCAGAAAAACACGTGGCAGGGGTGTGAAATCATCAACTTTTCATTCATAGAAGAGGTTGAACACAGGAGGGGATGCAGAATAATTCAATAAAGTGAACAGTGGGGGTTGATGTGTTTTTCTCGTGAACATTCAAATCAGTGTACAGAACAATCACAACCAGATTCACAGTTAAACATAATGAGAGAGAATTGATAAACTATCGAAATTGTCTCATCCAGATATGGTATTGGTGCTTTTTTGCACACACACAAATAAAAAAATAAATAAAAACCTGTTCATGCATGATTGAGGGTGCAAGTGAAATGCAACTCGATATCGCCTCCTTGTGGACAGATTACAGATTACTCGTGAGAATCTTCCTGCAGCAACAGAAGTCCATCAATCATTATGTTGTACTTTTGGAAGGGCTCCCATACAAAAAAAAATGATTTGAGGAGTGGGAGGAAGTTATTAAACCATTGCCAGTAAGAGTAATTTAATCATTGTCTAGCAGCTGCACTAATATTAAACTGTGTGACTTATCACGGCACTGAGCATTTATTTAAATATATATATATATATATATATATATATATATATATATATATATATATATATATATATCTAAAAAGAAAAAATATATCTAAAATAAATATATATATATATATATATATATATATATATATATATGTCTTTTTTTAGATCAGTTTGGCACCTGCTACCTCCGACTAGAAAGGATTGAATTAAAAGTGCAACAGACACAGTTTTTTTTCACACAGTCACAAAAAAAGGATATTGGAGGGGGGAAATAAATACAGACAAACATTGTCTTTTTACACACAAAGCTGTCAAATTAACTTCCAACTCAAGGGATGCCCTTTACCAGTGCAGATATACATATATATATATAACATGAAAGGGGGGGGGAGGAGCCACCAATTCGAAAAAATAAAACTCAATTTCATTTCACCACATAACACACAGATTAAAAAAAAATTTTTTAGCCACCACATCTGGATTGTTTAACATGGATTTTGAAATTCACTGAGCTACGATGGGAGTATAAAAACATTGTCCTGAAATACTACTGGGACCAGCCTCTTGTTCAAGTGCTCACATTCCTGAGAAACAAACAGCTGCTTTCTGTCGTGGGAGAACCGGCGTGGCACTTCAGAACAACGGAGCCCAAAGACCGGCTGATGACCGACGACATGTAACGGACGGGAGGGGGTTTGAAAACGGGGGCGGGGGACAGGACCCCATGAAAGATCAGTTCAGGGGGACTAGGATCACTGGACACAATGGAGGAGCCCGCCCTCCGAGGCCCTCATCATTCGAGAAAACGACGACAACAAGCCCGACCCCGGGAAACGACAGTGTCTGAGGAGGCGGTTGTCGCGAGTTCTGTTGCGAGTCCGTCAACGCAGACGAGTCAGGAGGCACGACCGGTGATCCGACCCCGACGCCTCAACTTCCCTCGCCCACAAAAGACCGAGAGACCTTTTTAAGCTATAAAAGGTCAGTAGCAATAGCAAGACCAGCCCCGGCAGCATCACCTAATCACCATCGCATCCGGATCAAGCTCCATACAGGAGCCGTCACGTGAGGAACTGGGTGTTCTGGTTGAGGATGAACCCAAGAACATGCCCTTCAAATCTCTCAACATGGAGCCGATCATCCTCAGGCCCCCCCCCCCCCCACAGGAGGATACGGGGGTCTGCAAGTACGGACCCGACCTCGGGACTCAAAAACATCTTGCGTCTTCTAGGAGGAGCCGAGGACTGGAATCCAAACGTCCCCAAGAAATGGGTTGTAATGGGAAGATTCCAACGTTACCAGATTTCCCCAGCGGGCAACTTTCAGGCCTCTTGAGCAACGCGACAGCATCGGGATCCGTCGACAAGGTCAAGACCATAATGGCCTTTGGCTCATGCAACCGGGTCCAGAAGACGAAAGGAGACGGAGTGTGTAATGAATTTGTCTAAAAAGTACTAAATTTACCACTGAACAGTTATCCCTGCTCACCAGGGGGCCTCACTTGTATCGTCTCTAAGGGCACAAACAAGGATCTCCTTAAACAGACCACATTTTATATCCACATATATCACAGGAAAAATTAAACTAGCAGCTTTTTATGAGAATATGCCAACCACTGAACAAATACCATTTATACAAGAGTCCACATGGACCCCCCCCCCCCCCCTCTACAGGTACAATTACCAAAGGAAGTTAAGGTCCGATTTAAAATACATATAGAAAAAAAAAAAAAGGTTTTAAAAAAATCACCGCATACCATCTAAATCGCAAGGAGCAAGAAACTAAGGCCCTCGCAGGATGAATAATCAACAAGCATATTGTGATTAAACCGGCGCAGCGCCATAGTGATTATGAATAGGCAGCAATATTTTGTGGGATGTCGACAACTCGATGATTAATAAAAAAAAAATACGATTCGAAATGGGAGGAACCGATCTATTCGAATACCATCCCTATAATCCCCCCCATAAGAATCCTGCAAACATTATATGGAAAGAAATTCATGAACTTTAAAAGAAAAAACTATATTTGATGGGTGGCTCAATAGTATATTAAATCCTCTCTCAACCTTGCCTCCTAGTTACCTCAAGGATACCACTTTGTAGACATGGTGGAAAAAAAACTTCAGTCCAGAGAACTCTATTCTATTTACTATAAATATTGATAGTTTATATATTAACATTGAAATCACAGAGGGCACACAGGCCATTAAAATGTATTTCAATTCTTTAAGTTTGGAAGGAGCTCGTTTTTCGTATGACTATTAAAATGCAAATATAAAAAAAATAATAATAATATTTGGCAGTTGTGCGCAATGGAGTTCATATTTATTTAAAAACACTTTCAGTCCTCGACTACTTGTTCACAGATCAACTACATTGTTTGATTGATTTGTATTTTTCCTTAAAACCTTTAAAATATAATCGTCTAGGTGGTATTTTAAGTCACGCCGCGGGGCGGTTAGGAAAGCTTACAGCGTACAAAATGACGTCTTCTCTCATCCACATGTGTGTGTGTGTGTGTGTGTCGGAAGTTAAACACGAGGTCGGGTTATTTGTGAATGAAAATGATTTTCAGGAGGAAATAATTTCTTTCTTAATCCATCCTTTGGCAGTGGTGAAGTGGCATTAACTGTGGGTGCATTGGACTACTCCACTTAGCTCAGAGAGGCTATTTCACCCCCCAATGGATCCACGGTGTCGTTTCTTTTTACACTGTACACATTGCTATGAATGTGGCCAGAAATGTGCTCGACGGTGTTCTACAATAACATGCATATTAAGCAAACAATACCATCTATGAACAGGATAGTGAGTGGTGTACTGTGAAGTGGCTATTTGAAGGAGGAGGAGAGAAAGAAAGGAGGTGGGGGGGGGGGGGGGGCTGCCGTCTTGGGGGGAGGGGGTGGATAGAGACGGCAGAATATATATATATCTGTGAGTCAGGCTCGAGGGGGGAGTCGTGATGGCACAGTGGAATTACTGTCAAGAGGGAGAGACGCTCTTGCTGTTGTCGCGAACGGAAGGGGCGGGGCCTGTCCAGGCGCGGTAGACCAATAGCAGGCTGAGCGCCAGTGCCCACGTGCGCACCGGAGACAGGAAAAAGGCTATCAGGCCGTAGGTCTCCAGGAGGAAGTAGCAGGAGTGCGCCTGCCAAGTGAGCAGCAGCAGCATGAAGAGGTGAACCGCCAGAGTCCGCCAGCGGCAGCCCGGCCGCAGGAAGTGGGATCGGAAGGTGTTGCCGCGGCAACGGTGGTGGAGGCTCCAGCAGAGATAACAGGTGAGGGGCATGTTGAAGAATAGAAGCTGGCGGGAGGGAAATGACTCCGGTTAGATGCGATTAGTCCTCGATTAACAATTATTATTATGGTTAACGAGAAAATACAGAATTTAATATGAATGTGTAGTTATAAACCATGTTAATGTCAAATGTATGAGTAAAGTACGAGGCCGTTTTAAGACAAGACATATATTTTGTCTGTGATCAAACAAAAAAGGGATTTTCTTTTTAAATGTTGAAGAGATCAAAATATTCAGTATTTTACAAGAAAAAAGCAGCTAAAATTTGAAAAAAAAAAAGAAAAAAAAAAGCAGGTGATGGAATAGTAATAATGTATGTCATCGGAAAATATAAAGCAAAAAATAATATATTCATACAACCTTCAATAGATTATTTTTTGGGGGCTGTGACCACTGACATATTACCACCTTTCGCCTTCCTGTTAGAAAACGGTTGCCTGAATAAACAAATACGTGCTGAATAAAGTGTATTTTCTTACTTGAACGACTCCAACAACGTAAGTGAGGCTGCCCTCCAGGAAGTGTCCATCGACGAACACCCCGAAGGCGAAGCAGGCGCCACTGTGGCCATCTATCAGCTCTCCTATGAACCACGGACCTGTAAAAGGGAGAGAGGGAGCGAGGCGGAAAACGGCACAAGAATTAAATTACACAGGAACAGACGCAGAAGAAAACCAATATTGTAACTATGTCACATGGTAGATTTGAGTCTTGAATTTCAGAGGAGTGTGTAGATTAGCTAGAACAACATTATTCTAAAAATAGGAGGCACGTTCTGCCTGAAGCGCCAGACAAAGAGAGGGGGGAGGGGGGGGGACTCGTTGACCCACCTAAGGCTGTGCACAGGTTAAACAGCAGCAGAGAGTAGAAGAGGGAGTCCATCGTGCTGACCAGGTGGAGCGACATACATGCTTGAGAGGTCAAGCCTGGAGACGATAGACAAAGCAACAAATGCACGACTATGTGAAGAACAGTTGTTGTCATTTAAATAATTACGTACGCCTATATTTATTAAACAGAGTCTGATTATTGCACCGCTCACCTCTCCCAGAAGGAACAGGCAGGAACCTGAAGGCCAGCAGCACCCCGACGTTCAGCAGCACCGTGGCAACGAAGGCCGCTCGGGCCAGGACGTAGTGGTCTGTGAGGAGGATGAAGGACTGCGCGAAGCCGAAGCTCGGAGTCAGGTCGTCCTCCAGAGTAAAGTGCTGCTCTCGCACCGACGACCGGCCTGCCGAGTCCTGACTCGCACACAAGCGATGAGAGGTTTTAATACCGTAAGTGTAAAAAAGAAAAGAGCACATTTAAAGCACCAGAGAGCGATCGGTCAACTGAGTCGTACTCTCAGAACACTTTGATGGGGAGATAAACGAATGCTCTACTGACCTCCACTTTAACCCTGATGGTGTGCAGCCCAGTGAGGTAGAGAGACGGATCCCACAGCAGAACATAGAGGGGACCTCCAGCAGAGTGGCCGTTCCCCAGAGGTTCCCCGTCTACGCTCACATGCACCGCTGTGATCGGGGCCTCGGAGAAGGCCAAGATCCTGTTGAGAGCCACGGAAATTAATGTTTTCATGTTGAAAATTAGATAAAAAGGCAGTGTTATTGTGCCAACTTGTAAACAAAAAAACACTTTCTGATGAACTTCTGCCAAGCATATATATATATATATATAAAAAAAAGTATATAAATAAATATATATATATATATATATAAATAAATAAATAAATATATATATATAAATAAATATATATATATATATATAAATAAATATATATATATATATATATATATATATATATTATATACTCAAAGTAACAGCAGTTTATTCAACAGTGATGTAACAATAAACAATAAACATTGCAAGCTGGGTATAATACGCATCAGTGCCAGGTGCTCTCTAAAAATAAGTGTTGTGCATCATGTGCAGTAGATAGATGTTTATGGTTCAACAAACAGTCAACACACACTGAACACACACCGTATGTGTGTGGATCTGCGGATGCGACCCAGCGGCTCCAGTCCGGGATGCAGGTACTGTGCGTCCTTGGGGTTGGTGATGAGCACCGCGGGCCACTGCTCAAACCTCAGGTCAGCGAAGCTAAGCAGGTCGTGGTCTAAGGCCAGAACCCTGTACCTGGAGACAGATGTGGCACAGGGTTTGAAGGCCTTTTTAATACCACGTAAAGTGCGATTTATTACCTTTTTCACAGTATGAAAATGAAATGTTTTTTTTTTTACAACACTATTTCCTACTGATACAATGAATGGGTCACCTGGATTTGGATAAAAGGCTAAATCAAAAATGTATCAATACATTTAAGCTAATCCAAAAAAATAATATTTGTATCTATATAAATAAATACATAATCGTCTCATTCTAATAATTGTGGTTGCAGTTTTTATTATGGTAATGCCAAGAAATTGATATATCCTGAGATTATTATTATTGTATCATATAAAATCTCATACCATTACAAGTCTATTATATTAGAAAATATTTTGTGAATTAAATTAAAGACTCCTACCTTACCTTCTAAGGTCCTTTTTGGGGTGAACACAATTCAATGCTTTTTAGAACTGTGTGTGTGTGTGTGTGTGTGTGTAATATGTTGCGATCCTGTTGTTTTTCCGTACCTGCGGTTGTCCATCCAGTCGCCCAGCTCCAGCTCCAGGGTGCCTTGAGGATGTCGGCTGTGGAGGACGGGCATCAGACCGCCGAGTGTGTGCAGGTGGCCGCACAGATATGCAACTGCAGATCTAAAAAAGGCCCAAATGTCAGAGGACTGTGGCAACACCGCCGTAATATACCAACAAAATACTTTTGAGTGTTCCTGAAAATGCAAAAATAAAAAGGAATGTCAAAATGTCACGTCACTTGAATTTAAATATATTTAACACTTCTAACCGTTTGGTTTCCTCGTTCCAAAGATTGTGCGCTATAAATATGGTTTGCGTGTCAAAGGAGAAGCCCGTCGACTGTATTTCACACACCTTTAGCAGCTTTTTCTTACCTCATCACGTCCCGAACGCCCGGAGACGGGGAGACGACGGTGGAAGTGGTGTAGTGGCCAAACCAGATCGACTGGTTGCTCTTCAGACTCTCAACTCTGAACGTGTCCAGCAAGTCCATTTGAGTCTGTCACATATTGAGTAAAAATATATATATTACATATTTCCTTTGAAGACACATTTACAGCAGTTTATCATTTAAAGTATGAGGATATTACAGATTCAGTGAATGTTTATGTCTGTGTCACGAGAAGGCGATCGACAGTTGTACCTGGTTGAGAATACCAAAGAAGTTGTACGGCCTCTTGGGTCCTGGAGTCAGAGTGGCATCCGCACAGACAAAGGAGTAGTTGCCAAATGGTGTTTCGTGGACATAGTGGAAGGAGCCTACTTTCTGATTAGCAGAGTATTTCCTGGAGAAAAAAAAAAAAAAAAAGAGGCAATGTGAGCAACAAGATACAACTTTCTAGAATGGATCCAGCAGCTCCAATAGATCCCCGATAAACTTCCATGCAAATCAATAAATCAGGCTTGCATAGGAGACATAATTTGTCTGGCAGAGGACGACCACAACATTAAGAGAATTAAGGAGGTAAAAGATCAATCGGCATTAACGGAAGCAGCAATGCCACATAAGACATTTGTGTCAAGAGAGAAAAGCGAGTCAGCCTCTGTTCGTGCAGATTCGGCTTCTATTTTAGTCCTCAGGAAGCTCAAGACAGCTCGGATTATTGTCAATAAATAGTTCTGCAGCGACTCATGTTTCAGAGGCATTGAAGTTGCTCCGATTCCGACTTCGCGCTCGACTCGCTGGAAGACACGCAGGAGTCGACTGTGACTGGGTGTAAACCAGGCACTGTTGACCCATTCATACTGACCGGTAGTAGTTGTTGACGCTGTCCAGAGACATAATATTGAAGGCATCTGTCAGAAGAAATAAAAATTAAAAAAATGGTGAGATTAAGCAGAATACAATTGATAAAAAAGAGGTTACTGAATGTCTAATGAAGAAATTCCCAGTAGAACGACACACATTTATTTCCTTGCGTTACAGGAAGACATAGAACAACATCTGTTGTTTACGATAAAACCCACAAACAGTTAAACTGACATCAACAACTACGATCAATGAACGCAGAAAATCTCCAGACCCAATAACTAGCTCTCTCTCCCCCCCTGACAGTGACAACGTAAAGATATCTCCTTTCACATCTCATCTAATCGAAGAGCTCGCGAACCAATAACAGAGGCGGCAGTGAAGAGGAAGGGTGGTGGTGGTGGTGGTGTGTGTGTGTGGGGGGGGGGGGGGGGGGGGGGGGTGAGCGCGCCGCAGTTAATGGATTCTCCAGAAGAATCTTAATTGTTCTCCGTGACGTTTCTATTGGGAGAGGCCATTACGATGACAAAGTGCGGCGGTTAATCACCATGGTTTCCACGGATGTCTATCCACCTGGTGCGCTCCATCACGCGCGACCTCTTCAGGATGTTGTGGTAGGCCTGCCACTCCACCTCGTGCTGGAGGGAACCCACCTTGCTCTCGGTTTTGGCATCCGTCAGATCCCCTGTGGAGTGGGAAAAGATTCATCTGAGAAAAAAAAACATGGCCACACCCATAGCCTCATTACAGGACTCTCCAAGTGACTTTGGTTAAATATGGGGGGTGGCAGGTGTACCGTACCTGTTGCGAGCACTAGATCTGGTTTGATCACTTCGATTGTGTCAGTGCAAAACTTTTCAAAATCTGGAATGCGTCTCGGGTCATGAAAGCGGCTAATGTGAATGTCAGAGACCTTGAAGCAGACAAACAAACAGAATCAGGGATAAATAAATACATGTATGTTTTAATGGGTCTTAAATATGGCTTTTATATAGCCTTAGTGATTAGAGTTGTAAAAGAGAATGGTACAAAGTCTGACTACAATTTACAGTGTTGCTGAACCACCTTTTTTTTTTTTTTTTTTTAACCTGACAATGACCCAGTTCTGTGGTCACTGACCTCTTTCTGTCAATCATTCACAGAGAGTTCAGCAGGTGAATTACTACAGCTGGCTTTGCAAAAACCAAAAAAAAAAGGTAGGTAATCCCAGATTTATGTAAAATGTAAGACTCAAAAAATAAAAATAATTCAGAGAGCATCATCACCACCACCAAAAAACAAAGCTAGCCCACCTGTATAAACCAGAATATATTGTCCAACTCGCCGCCGGGGAATGGAGGAGACCTCCCTCTGGATTCGTCTCCGACAGTCGGGTGCCGGACGCTCCGTTTCGGGTGCCACGCCGTGTCATAGCTGTCCAGCACCCAGGAGGTGATGCACGCCAGGGCCAGTCCGAGGAGAACCAGCGCCCCGAACAGCTTCAGCATCCTCCCCCTGTAGCGACGAGAGAGGGGGCTAGCCGCCGCCGCCGTCGGTCCCCGCGCAGAAGAAGAACCAGCTAGCTAAACAAACCGGTTGGAAATCAACCACGGGGGGACGAGAATCACACGCAGATGCCGTGAACCGTCTCAGACCGTGTCTGTCGCTGCCATCGCGGCCGCGGGAGATGCATTGAGGCGCGCGGGCAAGGTGGGAGGGGAGGAGAGGGTTCACTCAGCTGCCCTTCTGGAGGCGGAGGAGGGAGCTCGGCAGGTTAGCCAGCTGCGAGCTAGCTAGCTACCAGCTACCGACGCGGCACACTGACGGGGTTGGATTGTGGGACGTCACCCGGAGAGAGAAAGAGAGTGTGTGTGTGAGTGTGTGGCGGCAGAGGTCTCACACTGACAGGAAAAAGAGAGTGTGAGAGGTGGAAGAGCGCTCAGTCTGACAGGAAGAAGAAAAAAAAATGCGTGTGTGTGCGGCGAGCTAGGTCTCACTCTGACAGGAAAAAGAGTGTGTGTGTGTGTGTGTGGCGTGCGAGCTCTCACTCTGACAGGAAGAAAAGAGCGTGTGTGCGGCGGGCTAGGTCTCACTCTGACCAGAAAAAGAGAGTCTGTGTGGCGTCAGAGCTCTCACTCTGACCAGAAAAAGAGAGTCTGTGTGGCGTGAGAGCTCTCACTCTGACAGGAAAGTGACGGTGCGTGTGTGTGTGTGTTTTGCGCAAGAGCTCTCATTCTGACAGGACAAAGAGCGTGTGTGAAGCGGAGGAGCGCTCACTCTGACAGGGTTATCCGGGCACTAAAATCGAAGGCAAAGGCAGCTGTCATCGCGAGGAGTTTCGAGAATGACGAAACGGCCCCAACCTGGCGGAGTGGTAGGTTTTTAAGGGATTAGTTGTTGTTTTTTTATGAGAAGAAATATATTTTTGAAATAAGTATTATATGTATGTTATTAATAAATCATTCATTAATATTGCAATCAAATTTGTTATCTTACTATACACACCATATCACATTTGTGAAAGTGTACACATACAGTATGGGATATATATATATATATATTACACTTTAAAACACGTTTGAATCGACTGATAGATAGAAAATGAACACACTGAAAAGTGGATTCTTGTTTTTTGTGTGTGTTTTTTTGTAATCTCTGTGAAGACGACGCCATCAGTTACATGCGCCATATTTAACTCAATGTCGCCACCTAGTGGTCTTTGTGAGAAGTCCCATATTTCTCTGTGTAATTATCTAAACAAAAACATTAAAACATTAAAAAACCTTCAGAGGGCATTTAGGAAACATGTCGCTTTGTCTATTTGATATAATATTCGACTAAATGTTAAAGCTGTGGGGGAAAAAAAACAACAAACAACCGATCTGTGACAGCGCGCGCGCGTCGCCTGCGAACGAGCTTCTTTTTTTTTTTTTTTTTTAAAGACTCCGATGCGCGCTCCCGGGGCTTGTTGCGAGGGGCGATCGGATCGGGCTCGCGCGCGCAGGAAGGCTGATGATCATCACAGAGAGAGAGAGAGAGAGAGGCGTCACGTCACGGATCCGCAGCGACCGATAGAGAGAGAGAGAGAGAGATGCTGAGGTGACAGGCAGAAGGAGAGAGAGAGAAAAAAGAAGGGGGGACGGCAGATCGCACTCGGACGTGTTTCTCCCACCGCTCTTTTAAAAAAAAAAATATATTTATTTATTATTTCTAACGACAAATAAAACTCTTCTTCATGGCCGGTTCGCCATTCCGCTCGACGTCGTCCCCGCCGCCCTCCGACGTGCAGGCTTTTTTGTAACCACACCCGGCTCTCCTTTTGGATCAAGGATCGGCAGCAAAAGACCACCCGAGGTAAGGATTCAGAAATCCGGAGGCCGACCCGTGCCCCCCCCCCCTCTCTCTTTTCCCTTTTCCCACCCACCTATAAACACCAGACTCGCATGCTCGCGCGCGCAACCTGCAACATATGCGTTGAGTTCGGTTTAACCTGCACACGCCGACATGCTTTACAGCGTTAACCTCCTCCACGGGGGGGGGTGGGGGGGGGGGGGGGGGGGCGAGATGAGGGTCGCGTGGCCCTGTGTGCACGGCCAATGTGCGTGGACGCGCCTGAGTAAATCTGCTCTCGCCGACCGGGTCCCGTCCACTGCGGGAGGGGGGTTCACGTTGGACCAGCGTGACAGCTGGCTTTCACGCATGCACGTAATAGTGCTGCAGCTTAGCTATACCTGTCACATCCCATTGGAAGCAAAGGACCAGAGGGTTGTCTTTAAAAAAATAATAATAATAATAATAATGTTATAAACTTGCATCTAAAGGATTTAGTGCACATTTAAAGCTGCTCTTTCGATAGCAGCCATTATGCCAGATACACTCACACTCGTCCTTCACAGATTCTTCAGGCTGGATCGGTTTCATCCGAGCTGGGACTGGCTGTGGAGGGCCTCCCCACGCTGGCTCCTCTCCAGGGCTGCAAACAGAGTGGTCGGACCAGACACTCATTCCATCCGGCAGCAGCCCAACAAAGCGTCTCTCCACTGAGCCGCACATCACTGGGATCAGGCAGAACATTAGGCACACGTTTTGATTTTTAACAGTTATTTCTAACTCGACAGCCATGTGGGTTGCTTTTTCTGGGTCAGTGCTTTCCCTGTCAATATTTACAGAGGAAACATCTCCAGGAGCAGGAGCTAGTGTGTGTGTGTGTGTGTGTGTTGGGGTGAAGGGTTTTCACTCATTGACATTTCATGATGCTTTACGAAGCCGTGGAAAAAAAAAAAGCTCCCAGCGGACCGATATATAAAGGGCAAGAGGCGACCACGAGCTGCAGTCAGCAGATGTAAAAAAAGAAAAGAGAAAAAAGGCACTGCAGCATCGTCGGCGTGGAGACGCAGGGGGTCAGGAAGGAAGTGTGATTCATCATGATGAGCCGGAGAGCCGGTTGTCATGTAGATGGGTTTAATTTCTGGTCCCAAGTCTGCTCCTCCATTTTTTTTTGTTTTCTTATTTATTCATTGATGGTGGTTCGTACGGAGTGGGAGGAGGAGGAAGAGGCTCTCTGTGAGGTGTGAGATTAGTCACAGTGTGAGGGAGGCCTGGCTTGTGCATTTAGGCGTGTGTGCAGTCACGCGATGTGTGTTCAACCTTGTGTTTTTGAGTATGTGTGTGTGTGTGTGTGTGTGGCGGAGAAGTGGCTTTTCGTGTGCAGTCTGTATATGGGCCTGATTGGCAGGTCGTATCTCCAGCTATTCGGACGCACATGGGCTTTTTTTTGGGTAAAAATAAAATAAAAAAAGAGCTATGTAGGAGATGGCTTAGACTAGACTTTTGACCTAAAAGAAGGAAGCAGAGACCTTTCTTCTCCATCTTCCACTTTTTTTCTGTCAGGAGGCTTAAGCGTTTCTCACATTCACAGTCTTAAGGCCGAGTAGAGGTTAAATGTCGCCTCTCCCAAACGACTCACTCGTCCTTTAAAAAGAAGAAAGGAATGCCTCATCGTGTTCTGATAGCGCCGACGTGACAGAACTCATATTTTTCTTTGTCCCTCATAAGAAGAAGGAAAACACTGGAACGTGGGGTGACCTTGAAGTTCGGACACCCGGCTCAAAGCAGAGGTTATTGAACAGCGAGTCTCCCTCATCCCTCATGTGGTCAGAAGGGCTTCGTACGGCGTCTGTCTTCTGAGGTTTCCACTGATCATATAACATCAAGAATCCCACAGGACAGAGCTCACTTTGGTTTCCATGCGTCTGAAAAAAGATTTGCACACGAGGAGAAAACGGGTTTAGTGACATAAAAAGACTTTTAAAGGAAGTTTGGTTCAGTTTTGGCCTAAAAAAAAAAAGAGTGATTTAATTCAATTTCTGTTCCTCGTGTCTCATCTGGGAATGGTCCAAAGTGAAATGTCTGAAACGGGAAACTTCCATCTATTCATGATCCCCAGAGGATGCATCTTATTGATCTCCTCATGTTTCCTCCAGCACCGCTGTGTGAATTTGAGTGAAATATTTGGATATATATATGATGTGGATTGCTATGAGATTTGGTGCACGCCTCCATGTTCTCCATACGATGGAGTATATACACTTTGGTCCTTTTTAGCAAGTGTCGTCAGGTCATAATTGTTGGTTTATTTGCCAATACCCATTCAGCCTCCACTGTTCCGTTAGCTAGCATGCTAACATGCCAAGCAGTGTCCTTGGTAAACATTAGCATGTTATTGTTATTCTGAGCATCGTGCTGACGTTAGCATTTAGCTCCAAGCACCGGTGTCCCTCAGGAGCAGAGCTGCTAGCATGGCGGCATATTCTAAGCACACGATCTTCATCAGTTTCTAAAGGAATTTACACATATTGTGCTTCTTTTTTTTGGAGTGTGTAACTCTCTTAATGTTTTTACTGGTTAATAAAAGGCTCGCTGTTCTCAAGGTCTCATCTGAAACTCCACTAGAATAACACGAGTTCAACTACATTGTTGCCCAAAGAAGGGAATATTCTATTATTTAAGAAATATCTTGATATTTGTTCATAGTCGCACACATCTAGACATTACGACAGTTCAGAGACTTTTTAGAGTAAAAATACGTCCGAAGAATGATGATTCCTCTCGCCCAACGGTCTCAGCCGTGTGTTCGAGTCCACCTCCCGGCTCTCAACCCCCGGGGTCACGTTTCATGCTCGTCGTTTCACTGTTCTCTAACCGCGCTTCGCTCCCTCTTCCATCTCCCAAACGTCGCCCTGGTGCATCATGGGATTGATTGCTCTCCTTGATGTTCGGGGATCATGCCCCGTAACCAAAATAGCAGGTTTGAAGGCCGGTTTGCGTGACCGTAGATGACAGAATGATGAGTCCAAGTCTATGTCATGGATGTCGTATAATACGTATATTAATACGGGAGCATACGCAACTTTTGCATGGGAAGCTCCATTTGATCCTCTCTGTACAGAACCACATGGCAATGAACGCATTGATAAGTGTGATAAGACACCCTTTAATAAGGGTTTGCAAGTTTAAACTAATGGCGTTATTATTATGAACAATTTACTAATGTTTTAATAAATAATAACAACGTTTGGGTCGCCAGGTAGCAAATAAATCTGCCAGTAGGACCGATGTCTTTTTAGCTCTTTTTAGTTACTCACCTTTTGGAAAAGAATTACGTTATTACCAATTTATTAACATATTTAACTGTGGACTCGATGCTCTCTTGGAGACACCATCTGGGGTTTATAGTTTATAACGGATCTAAAAAGTGTTAGTACATTATTTATTAACTATTAAACAAACCATTAAAAATGATTAGCCAACCTACAAACCTTTTATAACAGACTTTTCAAAAAGTGGTACCAATTTTATCTTTATCTTTATTTTAAGGACGATATTTGACTTGAATTTAGAATACAAGTAAAACTGAATGCTGCAAAACTCTTATTTGAAGCCAACAAATGAAACTTAATTCAGTTCAATAAGACGAACATCAAGAGTATTCCTACGAATAAATTATTATCATGATATAAAATAGTGATAACTAGAGCTGATGCAACATTAGCCGTCGTAAAACAGCCTCATTATATTTCTCTATACTTTCTCCATAAGACCTGGTCCTCGGTTGTTGACACAGAAGACAAACGGCTTTTTAAAAAGGATATCGAGATGAAGCCTTTTTGTAATTCAAGACTTTGGTGGGCCGAGTTCGTCTGCGGAGGCAGCTGCTGGCAGCAGGTGTGGCAGCTGCAGCGACGGTCCAGTATCACAATGCTCCAGCCATTAAGCCGGGGGGGCTTTAACTTTGTCTCTCAACTGGGGACACTTTCAAACGTTCACATGGTGCACACACACACACACACACACACACACACACACAAAAAACAGGCCTTTTTTGTATGTTTTAACTTTATAAAATCTCCTTGTTCAACACCCAAGAAACATGATCTCAAGATGATGCAGATGAGCGTCAATAACCGGATGTCCTTGAAAGTCGTCCCAATAATTTCTGTTTTGTGTGTCTTCCCTAGGGTTCTCCATCAAGGCCCCAAATGCCCGGCCCAGTTTGAGGTGTGGGGGGGTGGGGGGGGGGGGAAGCAGTGAGGACAGCGTCCCTGGTCCACAGACGGGATGAGCGGCGGAGTGGAGCAAGTGGACATCCTAAGCGTGCTCTCCCTGGTCAAGGAACGATGGAAAGTGGTAAGCGACCCCGTCACATTCAGCGACAATGGGGCGGTGTGTGTTTGTCCGGCCCCGTCGCCGACCGCCTCAGGCTCGGCCTCCGCGCCACAAACAACAACAACAACAACAACAACCCCGTTGTTCAATCCGACAATGCCTTCCCCGCGCGTGAGTCCCGCTTCCCTCGGTCCAACCTGTGTTACGGACAGGTCGGGGGCTGTGTGCCTCTCTCTGTCCAGGTAGGGCTGCTGCAGAACAGGAGATCCAAAAATAGCCTGTACGGCTGCGGCAGCGGCGGCGGCACCCCGGGGGATCAATGCCTCTCACTGCTGTGCCAGCCCCCGGGTGCCATGTGAGGCCGCTTATTCCTTACTGGCAACCCGGTAACACTTCCTGTCTTCTGAGGAGCGGAGTTACATAAGAACGCTGCAGCTAATCCCACGACTTTAGCTTCCTCTCGTGCGACACAAGACTGTGTGTGTGTGTGTGTGTGTGTGTGTGTGTGTGTGTGTGTGTGTGTGTGTGTGTGTGTGTGTGTGTGTGTGTGTGTGTGTGTGTGTGTGTGTGTGTGAGAGAGCATGGAGGACGGTGAAGGACACGTGGGAGAAATTAAAGCTCCGCTAGTACGGAGAGGCGAGAGTTAAAAGGTAGAACTGTTTGGGGGCATTTTGAAGGAGTGAAATGAAGAAGAAGGTTGATCGGTGGAAGCTCGGGTAGAACTGAAGCCATAAATCAATTTATTGATAAGACGGAAAAATTATCCGCAACTATTCTGATCTAAAAATGTCACCACAATACTTTCTGCTTCTCAAATGTTTCATTTCTTCTTTTGTGATGGTACACTGAATGTTTTGGATGGTTTATGATATGGACAACTTTCTTTTTTTTCTGGCATTAAACATGTCAAACCATTCATAATAATAATACTAATAGAAAATAGTCGTCGAATTAATCTGAAATAAAGATAACGTTTTTTTGTTGCAGCACCTACTGTTAACCAAAAATGGAAGTTTCACAAAACAGCATGGTAGTTTTCTTAAACAATACAATCTGGATATTCTCATTCAAACTCATTTTGCAGGAGCTTCTTATAACATTTCAACATTTTAATTTGTTTAATGCAATGACAGTAAGAAGTACATAAAAAGATTTTTTGTTCTAACGCGGCGTTCCATCGTCTTCCTCTAGGCGAAGAAGATTGGCGGCGGCGGGTTCGGGGAGATCTACGAGGCGGTGGACCTGCTGACGCGGGTCAGCGTGGCCCTGAAGGTGGAGTCGGCCCAGCAGCCCAAACAGGTGCTCAAGATGGAGGTCGCCGTGCTCAAGAAGCTCCAGGGTGAGTGAGTCGGAATAAGAATACGATTCGGTGGATTCGGTTACGTTTCTGGAATCGATTGACCCCCGACCCTGGCCCCCGTTGACCTATTGAAAACCGGACAGAAGCACACCAATCCAGGAAATATGATGCTCGTAGAACATACAGGGACGTTCTTAGTGCATTGATAGCAGGGGATACTCTTCTATAATATATATATATATGCAGTGCAACACACAGCGTTTAGATTCGCTGCACATGTTCTTCATCTCGTGGTTTAGGAGTCTTGAATGCAAGATGGCAGTGACAGAGTGCGACAGGAAGTACATGTTAGTGTACCCGGACACTCCCAACGTCTCACAGCAGAGACACGAGAGAGCTCCTCCATGAGGGGGGGGGGGGGGTTGTGTAGTTTTACTCCGATCTCTTTTTTGCCTCCCCTCTCCCTTCCTGCCTTTTGACCACGACGCCTTTTTATTTATTTATTTATTCTCTCTCTCTCGTTCTCAACCTCCCGAGAAGAAAATCAATGCACTGGGATCATGTTTGCCGTCTAATGGCCGCGGCCTCGGGGCGCCGCGGGTTTGTTGCTTCCTGAGGGAACCGGCATGTAACTTGAGACGGGCCGAACTCCAGCCTTCCCCCCCCCTTCCCCCACCCCCCAAACATTGCTGACACTCGCCCAGCTGTGAAGAGTAAACATCAACCCAGGGCCTTATAAGAAGTCTCATATCGAGCTAATAATAGCTTAATCTTTCGTGTTTCATTTTCTTTCTTTTGATTGGATCGTTTTTCGGGAACGTCGGGGAGGAAAGTACATCGATCTTAAAAAAAAAAAAAAAAGTAGCGTTTTTAAACACGGAAGGTCGTGATGGAAACGGTTTGCATGCGCTGCGAGTTGATGGGTTCTGGGGTGCGGCCGCAGCCCGGCTGCCAGTGCAGCAATGTCCTTTCATAGCACACACACACACACACACACACACACACACACACACACACACACACACACACACAGACACAGACACAGACACAGACACAGACACAGACACAGACACACACACACAGACACAGACACAAGGCAAATTCATGCACATGGTGTTGGGTGCTATAGCCTATAAATCAGTGGGGTAGTCGTATGGTGATGCTGTAGAGGGCTGTGGGGAATATGAGCACGCACGTCATCATGATTCACACAGTATGAGTAACCTCATCTCCTCCTCCTCCTCCTCCTCCTCCTCCTCCTGAAACTCTTCTTTCCTCTTTCGTCTCTCAGGTAAAGACCACGTGTGTCGCTTCGTGGGATGCGGCCGCAACGACCGCTTCAACTACGTGGTGATGGAGCTTCAGGTCGGTCTAAATGCAGAAGGCTGGGTGCCTCATGAGCATGCTGACTTTCTAACTGATTTCCCAGCCGTACGAATCATTGAAAAACAATTGTGATGATTGATGAATTGTTCAAGTAAATCTATCAAACGTTTGCTTTTAGAGCTGCGGCAATAGAGACTAATTGATTAGTCAAACGAAACAAGTGAAATAGCCTTAAATCTTTTCTAATGACCGATTAATTTCTAATGCAAAAAAAGGCAGAAAATTGTAAATTGCCTGCTTTCTTTTATTTTTCTTAATGAATTAATTATTAAACTGAATACACTTGGGTTTCAGACTGCCACAACGAGACGTTTAAAGACATCCATCTTGGACTTTCAGAAACTGCAGATAAATAGATAAAATAATCATTGGTTGCATCCCTAATTTGCTTGTTGTAGTTTCTAAAACTAGGAATTACAACTTTCCTCTGTTTTGTATAATTGTAAATGGAATATTTTTTTTGGGGGGGGGGGGGTTTAGAATTAACGTTGCCATCCCATCCTGTTTCCATGTTTAAAAATATGTAAATCCATTATCTGGGCTTGGTACAGTATGTTGGTGCACCGCACCATCTGTTTTAATTATAGATGAGCGGTCCAGCTGAATTTATATATTTCTTTCTCACTGTTTTCTGTCCACTCAACAGATTCGGCTGCCACTTTCAAACATTTCAACCAGTGAAACTTTTAATATTTCTATTCCTGTAAATCCGTCTTTTTTTCCCTATATTTTTGTGACATGTTTAAGACACACAGAGGTCCCCCCCCCCCGCTGTGTGTCATCGGACTAACTCGTACATGCGCTCTCTCAGGGTCGCAACCTGGCTGACCTGAGGAGGAGCATGACCCGGGGCACCTTCAGCATCAGCACCACCCTGCGCCTGGGGCGACAGATGCTGGAGGCCATCGAGAGCATCCACTCGGTGGGCTTCCTGCATCGCGACATCAAACCGGTGAGTCGGCGGCCTGCTTCTTATTTTCATTACTGCATATATTCCCCCCCCCGACACATTTATTTGTATTATTCCGTTAACCGTCGCTTCCTTGTTTTACCGCCGCAGTCCAATTTCGCAATGGGCCGCTTCCCGAGCACCTGTCGGACCTGCTACATGCTGGACTTTGGTTTGGCTCGTCAGTTCACCAACTCCTGCCAGGAGGTCCGACCCGTAAGTGTCAAATGTCCTCCTCCGCTACCGAGCTTGAAGCTGCACTGGTCAATGCCGATGACATCGGGCCGGGTGATAATTCAGTATGATTCGTAATGATTTCAGTGATGAAAACATGCAGAAACACATCGAGGATACACAATTACGTTGTCTAAATTGAAAAAAAAAACAAGCACATACAAACTCAAATTTCTCATAAAATTGTATCAATCTCACTCAAATCAAACTATTTCCACATACGATGTATTTATGTTATAGTCAGTCACTTGAAACGGTTTGAAACACTTTGCTCTAAATAAAAATAGAAAATATTTTAGTGTTTCACTCTCACAAAAATATCATGTGATAGAATGCCAAGAAACAGTGAGAGGTTTGGTGAAAATACAACTAGTTTATTTTCATTTCGATGTTATTTTTTGGCTGAAAATCTACAATTCAAATACATCTATATCAGCATTTAATGCTCGTTTCTGTCTTTGTTTGTCAGCCCCGGCCAGTGGCGGGGTTCAGGGGAACGGTCCGCTACGCATCGGTCAATGCACACAAGAATAAGGTCAGTGATGCTGTCCATTGAAGTGCTTTGTACAAACCTTCTCTTTATTTGTCAGGATTTGACCATTTGAATATGATTGATTTTTAATATTAACTCAACCCCCTCCCCGATGTAACTCTGCAGGAGATGGGTCGCCACGACGACCTGTGGTCTCTCTTCTACATGCTGGTGGAGTTTCTGGTCGGTCAGTTGCCGTGGAGGAAGATCAAGGACAAAGTGAGGACGACCAACAGTCGCTGATGTCCTTCACGGAAGCTAAACAGCCTTGTCCGTGCAGCTGTAGATGATGAGATGTGACAGGTGTGTGTGTGTGTGTGTGTGTGTGTGTGTTTGCTCCCAGGAACACGTGGGGAAGCTGAAGGACACCTACGACCATCGTCTGATGCTCAAACACCTGCCGGCAGAGTTTGGCGTGTTCTTGGAGCACATCTCCAGCCTCGACTACTTCACGAAGCCGGACTACCAGGTGACACATGGCTCTAATTTTGATTTTTGAGGAATTAATTAATATGTGCAGCATGTTTCGACAACCGTTTGATTGATGAAATTGTGCAACGCGCGATCTAGAAAATGTCTTCGCAAGTCGATGTGTGAGGTTTATTTTTTAAATACAATGTGTTCACTTGGTGTCGTTGCAGCTGCTGATGTCGGTGTTTGACAACAGCATGAAAACCTACAACGTTGTGGAGAATGACCCTTATGACTGGGAGCGCACCAGCTCCGATGGCACTCTGACAATCATCGCCGTTGCCACGACGCCGCAGCATCACACCCGCCTCACCCCGGCACACATGGGGTACGTTTGATTCAAATATTCTTTAGCTTATATATGTAAGTATGGAACGTATAGCTGTGGTTACAATTCCACACTTCATAGCCTCAAAAACAATCTTCTTTTCTTGACTCAGTATGGCAAATGCCTCCCTGATCCCCGGCGACCTGATGAGGGAAAACACAGAAGAGGTTCTGCAGGACGAGCAGCTCAGCGACGCGGAGAACAACCCAGCTCCGGACCGCCTGCCGGGCTCTCCACTCCACCCGCACCGCAACCAGGAGGCTGACGTCTGGGAGGAGCTGGACCGCAACCGCAACCGCATCCGGACGGCAGTCTGGAAGGTAGCCTAGTTCCATCACCTCAAGCGCTCTCGGGGAATCGACACCTTCATTTAAATATGCCAGTTTATTCATTTGTTTTCCACTGCTTTCCAAAGGCGACGACGGAGGAGGAGCACAGCAACAACCAGGGCAACCAGGGACACCAGAGCCCCTATCCTGGGCCAAGCCTGGGTTCCCCGGTCAAACTGCAATCTGAGGTGGTGGCTTCAGACCGCGACGGCCCCCTGCTGAGGAAGCTCCGCAACATTCACAGTTTCGAGCTGGAGAGGAGGGTTGCCCTCGATGCCAAGTCCAGTCCGGAGTGCTTCCTGGAGGCCTGGTATGTGTCTCTAGTAACCGATCTGCGTTAACATCTCAAATGTTCCCTGAGGTTAGAACACAGTGTTTGCATCCGTCTTGTGTCTGCGCAGCTCAGGGAAGCAGCCGCTTGGCGCCCAGCACCAGGAGAAGGAGGCCGACGGTGACGCAGTCATCCCAGTAACTCACGGTCAAGCCGAACCCGTCGGGGAGCATCCCGAGAGGGTCTGGCACTATGATGAGGAGTTCTTGTCTGGTGGTGGTTCTCCTAAGCCAGCCTCCTGTGGGTCTCTGGAGCACGGGGAGGGGGCGGCCAGCAGCGGGGGCTTCGTGGCCCTCAATCTGAGCTCTGGGAGGCAGGACATTGACTCGAGGGAGTGGGTAATGGTGGAGCGGCCCAGTGACTCTCCGGGAGCCAAGGTTACCAACAGCCCCTCGGCGGAGGACGAGGAGCCAGAGGGGCTCCGGCCAGGGTCTCCTGGATGGGAGCGGGGCTACCCGAGCGCTAACCCTGGCAAAGCTCAACAAGAAAGCACGGCTTCCTCCAAGGGAAGTGCAAAAGGGGACAAGTTGGAGCTCAGCGTGGGCCTTGTAGGGGCTCTGCCCCCCGTCACTCCTACCAGCCCAGCTGAAGCTCTGGCTGAGGGCGTTCTCACTCAGGTAAGCCCCTTTCACCTGAAGGCCATCTCACAACATGGCATACATGATACTGACTGTAGTCAAAGCTGTACAGAGTCAGACTTCTAGCTTCAAGTTCCACCAGCGGCATCTTGTTTTAAAGCTAGATGTTACTGCTCAATGTTTTCTGGCTTATTACGCTTGTTTATTGTTAGTAAAAAATATATATTTGTGTCACAACTGCAGACCTTTTTTTTAAAAATCAGATCACAGCATGGGGGGGGGAAGAAAAGAGAGCTTATGGCTTTTGAAATGCACATTGATTTGCGTTAAATATCATGCAGAATTTTGTATCTTATTTGCAGACATTTGCTATGTGTTTGGTTGGTTTTCTTTACTTCGCAAATTCAATAATTTGATTGCAAAACATGGTTTTGGTTTTCTTTAGTTTAAATTACTTTTTTTGCTCCTTTTTTTTAAATTATTTTTTTATAACCTTCAATCAGCCCTTCGAAAAATCATCATAAACCGCCTTGAACCTGTTTTTGAACAGCTTGTTTACACTACAGGAGGAATAACCTTCCCCCCTCATTCTCTCCTACAACCAGAACAACTGCCTCCAAGTTGATAATGTATACGGCCTTCCCAAAATCTACCCACCTTCCTGCCTAAAATCATCCCCGTGTATTTATAATCCCCCCCCACCACCTCACCAGTCGCTTTACCCGTTCAAAACAACTCCACATCGGGCTCCCCACCTGCTTGTCCTGCCTCAAAGCACTTCCGCCATACCTTCTCCATCTTCTCAGTCCCTCACCAGTCTCACGACCCCTCCTCTCTCCACTTCCCATGTCTCTCCTCCCACCTCTTCCAGCTCCCCACCTCTCCTCCATCCCTGCCCGAGGAGGTCGCGATCCGGACATGCGGCCCCGCCCCTCTGCGCTCTCCCAGCCCTCACACACTCCTCGCCACCTTGTCGGACCCGTTGCACCTGCGCCACCCGCCGGGCATGAGGCGCAGCCAGTCCGTCGACCCGCAGCGGCAGGAGCGCCCCTCGTCTTCCTCCTCCTGCCACGCCTCCCTGCCGCTACCACCAAACCCCGCCCCCGGCACCCGCTCGCCCACTCGCAGGAAACTGCCGGCCATCCCGGCGGGTGCCGCCAACGCCAAGTTCCCCTCCGTCATACGCATCACCCGTGCCCAGCTTCAGCAGGTGATGAGCCCATCGCGATCTCCTAAAAGCCTCCATTCAGCCTCCTCCTACGTCAGTAGCAATCCCTCCCCGGCTGTCGACATTTTATTATTTTGTTCTTTCTTTTTTGTTGTTGTTTAAGTTGCTTATTTTTGTCTTTCTTTGTTTTCCGTTGGCTTGCTTATTGTTGTTGTTGTTGTCAGGCAGCTCTCTCCATAAAACCATGAGGGTGGGGGGGGGGGGCATTGTGTGCAGGCCAGACAAGAGCATGGGTCAGATGTGTCCTTGTGTCTGGACATGTGTCCTTGTGATCTGAATAGAGGGGGCGTGTGTTTGTCTGATTGTGGCATGTGTGTTTTTTGGAATGTCGAGTCATGACTTCAGGTTGCATGGTCTCTTTTGTTTCAGATCGTCTTTGTCCTCTCTATCTTTCTCTTTCTCTCTCTCTCCCTGTATTTGTTCCTCACCCTCTCTTCGCTGAAGCCCCCTGCGAAGTTGCGTGAACGTTTCCTGTCCTACTTGCTGGTTTAGTACTCACAGCTTGACTGACACTGCCATAGCACTTGTGTGTGTTTCGGTCTGATAATGGTAGCTATGGTATTGCATGCTGTTGCCAACCTAATCACCATTTATTACCCCACATTATAAAATACTTTCTCTTTTCACACATCTGCATCAGGCTCTTGCTACAGAACTACAGCACAACTCGACATGTTGTAGTCTATCAGCAACAGGCTCTTGACAATGAGAATATTATTCCCACTCTTAGTATGGTTGATCTTTTTTTAAATAACACCCCTGTGTCTTTCTCTTCCCTCCCGTCTCTCCACCTCCCCCCCCCCTCCCTCCTCCCCCCTCCCCCCCCCCCCCCCCCCCCAGTTGACAGCTCAGCGTCCCTCTGGGCTGTCCTTCCAGTCAGGATCAGACAGTGCGCCACAGTGCCTCCTGCTGGAGAGGCGTAGTGAGGCTGAAGCTGAGGCTCAGCTGGTCCAGGAGCGCACAGCAGACATCAGCTCCCCTCAGGACCATGTCCTCACCCATCCAGGGACACCCACAGACCCCCTGGCTGAGGTGCTGGTCAATGGAGACATCCACACCAAAGCTCAAAGCCCTGTTTCAAACCGCGTGTCTTCCCCACGCTCCCCACGCTCTCCTCGCTCGGTTCCCCTGCGCTCGCCTTCCTCTCCACGCTCGCCACACTCCCCTTGCTCTCCTCGCTCTCCTTGCTCCCCTCGCTCTCCTCGCAGCCCTGTGTTTGCCAATGGCCACCTCTCCCCTCCTGGTAACAGCCAAAGGGATTTAAGTAACGGAGCGTTCCCCAGGCTGAAAGACCCCGAGAAGGATTCTGGCCCGACCCTCTGTGCCACAGAGCCTCTGCTAAGGGGGGAGGTTAGTAGAGAAGTGAACCATGCCCCAGATCAGACCAACGGACCAGTGTCCTCCTCCCCGGTTGCCCCCCGTAAGGACCCCAGCCGGAGGCACAGTCGCATCCCAGTCCTGGAGCCCTCCAGCCTGCTGGAGCTCCCTCCTGCAGGGTCTGCTAAGGAGAAACTCCTGCAGAAGAAAGCTAACCACCCGGGCCCGGCCCCCTCTCCCACCGCCTCGCCGTCACTCTCAGATAGGCGCGGCCCCATGGTGGCCTCCCTCGCTCGGGACCCGCTGTCCTCCACCTCTGACCGCTCTCAGGACGACGACTCTCTCATGGGCTCCCGTTCGGACCGCCAGGGAGACGACGCTCCTTCCCTCTCCTCCTCCTCCAGCCCTTTGTCCCGCAAGAGCAGGATCCCTCGTCCCGTCCATTCAGCTTCTTCGGCTGAGCAGCTGGCCGCCCAATTCCTGCCGCGCCCGCCGCCCGGGAAGCCACCGGGCCGCTCCACAGCGGAGGGCAGGTAATTTGGTCGAATTTCATCTTTTGCTTTTGAGAATCAACATTTAAAATTGTACTTGCTTTCTTGTAGATAGCGAGAGTCTGTATGCTAAATATGAAACCAGAGCCAGCATGGGTATTAGCCTAGTTTGGCACTGGTTTCCAGTCTTTATGCTAATGACCCTCTAATATCCCCCTGTTTTCTGGTCCGCTTTGAAATGCATGACTCGGCTGTTATTTATTACCCACTTTAGGCTTCGGCGTTTCCGCATCCGAGCCGGCAGCAACAGCGACTCGGACCTCCTGACGTGCCTCGCTCAGCTGATGCACGGCTCCCGGGGATCCCCGCTTCACCATCGCTCCTCGGCCCAGCACGGGGGCTCCAGGACGGGCATCTGCAGCCTGACGAGCTCCCCGCACCACCACCGCAGCTCCAGCGCCTCCCCGCGCAGCTCCTCCTCCCTGCAGCGCTCCGTCAGCTCCTCGCCATCCCGCCACGATTACCGAGGAGGAGGAGGAGGGGGAGGAGGGGGAGGAGGAGGAGGAGGAGGAGGGGGCGGCTGCCTCGGCCGCAGCCGCTCGCCTCCCAGCTTCTCGGGCTCGCCTCCTCCCCGCCGCTTCCACACTCACCACCAGGATACGTGCTGCAGCCGCCAAGCTCGCACCGGCCCCTTCCACCTGTCCAGGGGGAAAGCCTGTAGCCGAGAGGGCAAGTGCTCCAGCAAGCTGAGCAGATAGTTGCCCTCCTCCCATGTTGCGCTGCCACGGCAGAGGATGGAACGACTCTTATTGTGATAGGGTAGACCGCAGTGTCCTTCCTGTATAGGTTTCCCCTTTTTTTGTTTTCTTCGCTGTCAGTCGGAACCTTACACTCGCTGTTTCCCCACAGTTCCCGTTCACTTCCTCCTATTTGCACACGGGTGTATTCATTTATGTTACCCAGCTTTAAAAAAGGGGCACTCCGGCCATTTAGTACCGCACTTTCCATAAAAGTCGTTGGACTGAGAGACAGATTTAAAAAAAAAAAGAACGATTAAAGAATCTGTGCGAACAGAAACGGAGACGTCCCCACTTTTAGTCCGTTAAGCGCCAACAAATGTTGGTTCCTCCATTTCCCAGAATGCAACTCAAGAGCATAAGATGCCAACTTTCTGTTAAAGTGCGTCGCCCAGTCTGAATAGTCCTCTTTGTGACGAGGCAGCTGAACCTCACTTGGAAGTGGAGTGCCCCCTTTTTAAGGGAACTTATTAGACCATCGATATTGACATGGCGGGGTCCTCCATTTTCTTTACATCATCATGTTGTAGAGTTAAATAGTGCAGCTGCTAATGCAGCCGGTACTGTGATATGTAAATCAATAGCAAGTCAGGCCTGTTTTATTTATCTTCATGCATCCCTTACCACGATATAACAGTATACTTATTTATCCCCGGTGTTGAAGCACTTGGATGATGCTGATGGAAATGTCAGTCTAGCTGAATCACAACTAAATTAAATATTAGCCTTGGGGGGGTTGACTCGGTTGTCTCCCCTGCATTCGGAGATTGCAGGCAGGGTATGATATTTACTTTTAAGGTGAATGCAAAAAAGCCAGAATTTGTGTGTACAGTTGTATTTATTGAGATGTTTATTTTGATGCTTCGCGAAACGCTTTTCGACTCCCACCCTCCTCCTCCTCCTCCTCCTCCTCCTCCTCCTCCTCCCCCTCCTCCTCCTCCTCCTCCGTGTGACTGTGGATGTGTGGTTTCGTGTCACCCCCTTGTCTTTCTTTTTTTTATACAATCAATCACGTCGAGTGCGTGAGGACGCACGCCTTTTTGTGCCTACCGTGTTGCCGTGAGAGGGAATCCAAACGTCCCGATTGGCTGAAGGCTTTACAGGTTGTGGTAGATGGTAGCGGACGTAAGCTTAAGCAAACGCAAAGGTATACGTTACTGACGAGTAATGTTCAGACACAGATGTTTGTCTCAGCGTGTGCCTTGGCACTTTGGGCAGCTTAAGACAACAAAAAAACAACAACAACAACAACAAAAGGAGCCAAAAACAGCGGTTTTGAAAACGACTTCCCCCCTTTTCACCGGTATTCTTTCAATGTAGAAAAAGGTAGCAACACAACAAATGTTTGTTAAATCAAACCTGCAATTTGAGCAACAGTACTTGAGTAGCTATTTGTAATCACACACACACACACACACACACACACATACACACACAAAAGAGGAAATAGTTCAAGTGCAACCTGTCTTTGCTGCGCTGTGTGTGTGTACATAGCACACAGGTCAGTGTTGGAGATGCAACATTTTAAAAAAACCTTGAAAGAAATGTGAATTTCAGACCTCAAACAACATCGTTTGGCCATATATGTACGTATATATATATTTCTCGCACCAAAATGATGTTCCATGCTTCCCATGTGCAGGAATGATTCTTTATTTTATTTTATTTTTTTGTTCCTCAGAACCGCAGAATGTCTTTTTTTTTAATATATATACGATGACAAGAATCTGAGTATTGTTTGTGTTTTGATTTTAGTTTAGGATTCCTCACTGAGACTCTGTCACAGCTCCAGCTCCCAAGCTGCGTACCACTTATTTTTTATATTAGTTTTCTGGAGCTTCCTGCACTGACCCCCCCCCCCTTCTTGGTATTTATTTCTGGAATATGACACCCCGTATTTAATTTAATTTTTTTATCAGCGCAATTGACAAAAAGAATTAACCAGAAAAAGAAAAGACTATGCTGAGTTTTAAGCACTTGTATATCGTACAGGGAGACGCACCAGTTGATGATATAGCGGCTGCAAATATTGCCAAATATTTTGAATATGGGGGGCGTATAGTGATTTTGAATGGGCACGTGGCTTTGTAAATGTATAAAGTATACAGATATAATACCTAACACCTGCAGCTATGATGACTCCTCCTGAAGGCAGACAGCGTTCAGTCAGTCAGCCGCCTTAATGTCTCCTCTCTGCCCCTCCGTGCGTAGCGAGGGATGACTGAGCCTTGTCTGTGTTGGACATCGTTGCACCATTCGTGCAGCATTCGAGGTGCGTTTGTATTTGTGATAATTGTATGCACTCTACATGTTTCGCAATCAAAATCTTTGACTCCTCCCTCATTTCTAACTCACTATTTTAAAGATATTTCAAGCTTTTCAAAATTGTGTGCAAACAAGTTGTGCAAACTTTTAATATAAACCTGTAAATGAAGTAATTTTATTTAAAATACAATAATTATTGTAAACACCCATGACTTTTACTCTTAACAGGCTTTTCAGTGAAAAAGGGGGAAGGGGCAGACATTAAACGGTGCTGCTGGTTCTAAAAGATAATCAGATTTTAATCATTATTGCACATGCGTGGTGTGAAGTTGTTAGTACTAGTGTTACCCTCCAGATGAGATTTTTGTTGTTGTTGTCACTTTTTAAAGTGGCCTGCTCATAGAAAAAGTGTCATTTTTATAGTAGCTTGCTGGGTGTTAACAGACACCCAGAGGCCAACGGAACGAACACAGCTGTTTTATTTTATTTTGAAAGGTAAGATGGAAACTAATTAAAGCTTTTGGTCCTCATGGCATAACATTGAATTCCTTGTTAGTAACTTATAAATACTTGACGACAAATATTTATTGTGACATATGCTAATTTCCCCATCCATCATTTTGACTTTAATTGTCAGGATTTTTTTTTTAATGGTTGATATTTTGTGTTGTACTGTTTTGTCATGTTTTTTTTGTTGTTGAAAATTTAACTGTACAGTCTCAAGGAAAGAATGTAACACGTGGGAGTTTTGCATTGTATATAACTGTAATTATTTATGTTCATTCTATCATTTGTATCATATCAACAACGCCTTGTACAGTGCTTTTTTTTCGTTTTTGTTTTTAAATTATTTTGTATTTTATTTTTATAAACTGGTTATAAATAAAATACTCATTCCGCATGCAGACAGAATCTTGTGAAAGGTTTCTGTTTTTTTTTTAATGCTGAAACGTTGGCCGCTGGACAAGGACATAAAGGGTATAATAGTCAGCTGTTTAGTTTTTTTAATTAATTTACTGCAACTGTTAAATAGTTAAAATATCAGATTAAGATGCAAAATTAATAAAAAAGATTCAACCAAAATACCTCAACATGGCATAATTTCAACAACAAAAAGGATCTTGCATGTCTTATGTACATTTTGTTGTCAATTTATTCATTTATTAAGCCCAATTTGCATCAAGGGACAGAAAAAAAACTCATTTTTTAACGTAAAAATGGAAGAGCATTATGCCCAAAAAGATGAGGCACATTTTCAGGTTTGACCTGTGCAAAAAGTCTTCATTTCTAAATGAGTTTTACATTTCTTGAGGGTAAAACCTTTGTATAATCTTCAAGGAAACCTCTCTAATCTTATCCCTAATACGTAATATGTGGGCAATGAACACACCTTTTATCCAAGGGACATTCTTGGCCACGTTACTCCACTAAACAAACATCACCATGAACAAACAGATGCCTCCAGCTTTAGATAAGAGGACACGTCCCCAGGGAGAGACCTCTGAGTAACCAAAGATTACATTTATTTTCTACTTTTTTTAACAATTTAAATGGATTAAGACATCTGTCTTGTTCTGTAGTTACAAGGGTGCTGGAATAATGAACTTTTTTCTTTGACAGGCATGTCATTAATATGATATCACTACTTTTTAAGGCACATAAGTTACATCTGTTTAAGTTCAGAGACGTTATGCTTTTTTAAATACATCAATAATTGAAATTGCTGGTTTCACCTGTAAATAATTTTTCAAGAATAAAGTTGTCTCACCTGCCAGTTTGCTTAATATAATATTATGCTATATATAATATTTCTACCATCTCAAAATCAGCTCCCATTGGCTGCACACGTTGGCTCGGCATACGTCGTACGCGCATGCGTACGCGCTAACCCCGCCCCCTTCCCCCTCCCTCCCCTCAGTCCTTCAGCCGCGCAGAATGGCGGCTCTTTTGGAATCTCTCCTGTGGAAGAAAGTGGACCTTAAAACGGTCTTGGACTGGCTGAGGAACGACGAGGTACGTCCGCAACGACCACGAGCCTCGTGCGCGAGACACGTTATACGCCCTCGCCCTCGTGTCACGAAGTTTTAAGAGATGACACGGCGCACAACTGATTGTAAACAAAACTTTTAGCCGTCGGGAGAGAGAGAGCTAGCGAGCTAGCTTAGCTTTGGTACGGATGGGACTTCAGACGAGCCGCTACGTGGTCGACTATCTTTCCAGAACATGTAGTTTTAAAACGGGAGTTTACCGTCGTAGTGTGGCTCCGGTTGTAGTTCGTGTTACTACCGGAAGAAGGCTGCGGATGTGATGCATTGTTAGCTAATGTTGGGTCAACAGGCTACTTTCTGCAGAAATGACCTGGAGCTGACCAGCAAAGCATGCATGTCGTTACCTGTACGTTGGGTTCTTCGTGCACGAAATAAAGGGTGTTAATATTTTCAGTTATTTTAGTTTTTATTAAGTATGTATATCGGTCACAGTGCATTGTTTTGCCACACGTGTGTGTCTCTTGTCAACAGGAAGGTGAGAGGCTGGCATTCAGAGGACCCGAGGTGACAGTTCACAAACAAGAGTTCGTCTCATTCCTTCTGAACTTCCTGAGGGAGCAGAGCAGACAAGCACTAACTCATGGCCCCGCCACTCCGGCCAAGACCCCGAGACCCGGTGCACAGACTCAGTCCTTCACTGACAGGAGGAGTTGCCGGTCCGCCGGTGGTGCGGCAGGTTCTCGGAGCGCCAGCCGGGTCCAGCTGTTTTCCCCTTCCCCCTCGAGGTCACCCGGGTCTGAGCAGGATGCTGCCGGGCAGTCGGGGTCCCACTCTCTGAGTGGAGTCGACGCCTTCAGCAGCCCCTCCTTCGCCGCAGGATGGAGCCCCGCCTCCAGGCCTTCAGGCTCCGAACGCCGGGCTAGCCAGAGGGTCAGTCTGGGGGACTACATGGTTTCTCCTCCCGACCTCCAGAAAAGCCCCAGCTCCCAGTCGCAGAAGGGTCGAAGGAAAAGCGCTGGCAACATGGCAGTAGGGGGACAAGGGAAACATGGAGGATGGAGGGGAGGACATCACAGTGATGAGATTGGACGATGGGAAAGTGGAGGGAAAAGGTCAGGTAGAGGAGGAGGAGGAGGAGGAGGAGGGAACAGTAGGATAAGCGAGCAGGTTTCACCGCCATCGGTGGGGCAGCTCAACTTCAACAACTTGGAGGACTTCCCTCCTGTTGGATCACCCATTTCACCTGCGTAAGTCCAACCAACTCTTAGGTTAAACAAAAGTCAACCCTGACTCATCATTTTATTTTTTATTTTTTTTTAGATTTGTCTAACGGTTTCCATTAACCTCCAGGGTATCCAAACCATCGAGAAGAATAAACCCAACGCCAGTCAGCGCAGAACGGCCTCACTCCAAACCAAAGGCCTGCTTCACCTCCACCCCATTCAGTGAATCTTCTAGTCCCTCGTTAGGTGGTGAGAGTCTCGATGGGTCGATGACGGTGGGCAGTCCTCTGAGCCTGCAGGAAGAGAGGGAGCTACTAAAGAGAGAAAAGTAAGTGTTCTACGTATATGTACCAATATATATATATATATATATATATACTTTCTTTTTTTTCTCATTCATTATTAAAGCCAGCCTCTGCTGTTTTGGGCTCCGCTACAGCGTTGCTTCAGTCTGTCGTTTCATAATCGGAAACTTCTGGTTATTAGGACAAAGCGTGCTCAGCAGGTTGCCGCTCCTCCGCTGTCCTCTCTGGAGCCTTGCACCCCCACCAAGTTGGGGCTTCGGACGGGATCTAAAGTTACACCAGATCTGCAGACGCCCAGTCCCGAACCATCCAAAGTCACCTTCTCTTTGGAACTGGATCTCCTGGCAGAGCTGTACTGTACCTGCATTTCCGGTTAGTGACCACAAGGTGGCGGTAATGTGCTACGTGGGAGGGAAAAACTGTAAATGTATTTAAAAATATATATATAACACTTAATATAATGAAGATGTTTAGAAGGAGTGTAGCACAAATAAATTGCACAAAATATATGATTTAAGAAGTCAGACCTAAACTATATGCTTTAGGAGTAAGTAGACACATGTATCTACGATGTAAGATTCTAAAGATCCAAAGTTTGAAGAAGTATTTGTTTTCCAGAAAACCTGGTGCCGAACATCTTCCTGGAGCTTTTCTTTGTGGTGCAGTTGCTAACATCTCAGTCACCTCCGACTCATGATGATGACAAACAGGGAAGTTTGTGTGCAGTGAATTCAGGTTAGTGAATTAATATTTTTGTTACTTTAGCATCAAAATATTAGGATTTTTTAAAAACTTTTTGTTTGAACTAAAATGTATATTGAACCCCCTTTTTTTTGTTTGTTTTTTTAAAACCCATTTTCAGAAATTTTGGAGAGATGTTACCTGAGACAAGTACACAACTGTGTGTATTTTGCGGTGAAGGTTCTGGAGAATCAGTTTCAGTGAGTTGTTTCATATCACACGGACTTCGTGAATTTGCCACATTACACTAGCAGGAATATATATATATATATATATATATATATATATATATATATATATATATATGCTTATCCGTCTCCGTCAGTTGATTCCTAAATGTGTATTCTGGTCAGGTTGGTAGCTCAATTGGACAAGTGTACCTTGCGCCTGCTGGCAGAGAACGAGCGGGTGGCGTCTTTCTCTCCGGATCTCAGGCAGCACCTGACTCAGGCCCAGGAGGGAAGCACAGCCAAGGTAACACACCGCTCTGTATGGTGCTGCCATACAGGCTTATTAGTGGCTGAGTGTCACTGAATATGATACAATATTGGTATCAATAAAAACATTTAAGATGACACCTGTTTTCAGATATTTATATTTTTATTAGATGGTGTTATTAGTGTTTAGAGCTGGTTGAATAACTGATTTGTCGATCTGCGTAACATCAATCTGCACTTTTTATTATAATTGATATATTTTTTGAGTCGTACTTTACTTATTTAGTTGAATATCTTTTGGTTTTGGTATGTTTTTTTTGTGGCTCTTAAAAAAAAAAAAAAAAAATAGAAATAATAGTAGTTATTGCTATGTCAAAGTCAGCTTTATTGTCACTTCTTCCATTTGTGCAAACATACAGAAGATCTGAAAGTACGTTTCTCTCGTCCAACATAAAATGAATGTAGTAATAATAACAATAATAATATAGTTACAGCCCTATAAATGTTTCATCAATATATTGCATGTGCCACAATATGTGTGTGTGTGTGTGTATATGAAACTCTTCTTGTATAGTTAACATGTTTTTATTCCTCCATGTGTTCCAGCTCTCTCCTTCAGTCTCCACTTTCATCCACTCGGTCTCATTCCAGCCTGCGACCGACAACCGGTCCAACTTCATCAGTGACAAGGCCTTCCACACCTTTAAGAAACAAAGGTATATCGTCACAGTGTGTTTTCATTCTGTTGCACAGCTGCCCTCTCGGCACATGTCCAGTAAAATGAGTTCATTATTGCAACCGGGGCTTCGGGCTCGGCACTACAAGAAACCGCTGAATTAGACTTTTAAACACATTTTTTTATCATCACTGTTTTTTTCATTTTTATGTTTTTTTTCTTTCTCAGAGATATATTTTACGAGGTGTTACGAGAATGGGAGGACTTCCACAAAGATCAGGGGTGGAACTTTGACGCTGCTCTCGGCGGCAGGATAAGGCAAGTCCAATCGACTCGTGTTGTTGTTACTATTGTTATTGTTATTTACATGTCTGTCCAATGCATCTATCTGATCTATTACTTTATTCTTCTTTTTAGAGGAATGATGAGTCAACTGACCGCTGCAGGAAACCATTCACATTTCGCTCGTCTGTTCCTGAAGCAGCTTGTTCAGGTAGACCGGCACCTCCTTCTCACCTAAACTGTAGTTCTTAAATACTTTTCATTATGTCAAATGAGCTTTTTATCTACAGTGATAACATTTCTCCTTTTTTAAAACAGAAGAGTGGCACATTGGTACACTAAATAAATCCAGCTGTGTGTTTTTTTTTTTGTAGATGTGTAAAGGCCCCCGTGTGAACGGCTCTCCTGGAGATACTCCCGACGCGGACCTGCTCGGCATGCTGGGAGCCGACAGCCTCGGGCGTCTGAAGCGTCTCGAGGAGCGTCTCATTCAGCCTCAGGGAGTCGTCGGGCCCTGCCCGCCACCGTCCTTTCCTGGTCACCAGGAGTTCTTCAGGGACTTCCTGCAGACGGCGAGTTGGTAAGCAAACATCATAAATATAGAATTGACACCTGGCCTTTTTTAATTTAGAGCTACTTAACTTAACAAGCCAGTTAGGGTCCAATCTCACGTTTAATTAGTTTTTTTTTCATCCTCTAATTATTAACCATCCAACGTTTGCATATAGATAATAACTCATTGTGTCCTTTTTTTCATAACGGCGGTAATTTTCCCACAACATATTGTTTCCCAGCTGCCAGCTGACCCAGCACTTGCAGGACAGCCTGTGTCAGCAGCTCCTCCAGCTGGACGAGGTGTCCATCCTGAGTCCTCCGGCTTCCATCGCGGAGGTACAGGAGGAGGGAGACGGGGACATGGAGCAGCAGGTATGCCCTCTGAGTCAGACAATGGGATGCTATTGGGTGCCCTGTTAGTTTGGAGCAAGCTGACATACCAGATTCAGAGAATCTGACCAACATGCTGTTAATTATTCTAAAAGACTTCGTCTGTCCGTTCCATCCCCCTCGTCAGGATGAAAAGCAGCGGTTCACCTCGGTGCTGCTCCTCGCGCGTCTTCTGGCGAAGTTTCTGGGATTCATTTCCTTTCTGCCGTACCAAACATCGGAGAGACCCTCCAGGGAGATACAGGACACCGCTTTAGCCCTGCGGAGCAAGGTGAAGGGAACTAAATAATGACGCTCCTCTAAGTGTGCACGTTGTGTCTCATTCACGGAACTCTAAAATGCCCTCAATGATGTTAAATGTGCATATTAATTTCATTAAATCCCTCAGAGTGTTCCGGTGCTGGATGTGTGCGCCGTGCTGGGTAACAGCATGAAGAGGAGGCGCACCGTCCTGACTGTGCCCTGGCTGGTGGAGTTCCTCTCCATGATGGACTTCGTCGGTCCCCTCCTGCTCTGCTATAGAACGGCATTGGGCAAACTGCTGCTCCTGTACAGGTCTGCACATTTGTCCCATTAAACGTTTGTTAAAGAAGGGGCCAGCCATTGTAAAATAACGATTAATTCACCTCCAAGAAGCACTCCTCTGATACTGTATTTATACTTTTCTAGGCATACTTATGTGCTTAAATTGTAGCTACAGTAGACGTGCACACTGAAAATCACTAACCTGACATTACCGGACATTTCTATATCAGAAACACGTCATAAGAATCGAGGCGAGACGTGAGCGGCGGGTCGACTAATCCGCACCGACTCTTCAAGTAAATGTCTCTCGTCGGCCTTCAACATGCTGACTGACGGCAGACGTTCACCGAACCGGAGAGGTTTTCATCTCCGCTCCACGGGAGGAAGTTCACAGTGTATTTGTAGCGAGTGAGGGGAATCCGCCTGTAGTTTAACAAGCAGCCCTGATCAATCAATACAGATTGAGTTAATACTTTCAGAACACATTTGCAGCAGGATATTTTTAAAACGGCTGTCTGTGCAGATTACGCGTCACTAAACGCAACAAAAATGTACTTAAAGTGTAAAAAAAAACATGCGTCTCACAGAGACGGTGTGGATTGATGCATTTAATATAATAGGAGCAGATCTGACGACTGTCAAAAATGCTCTTAGTGGAGATTGGGTGTAATATAATATATATATATATTTTTTTTATTTTTGTTGTTGTTTGACCTTTTATTTCCTTCCTGGTTACTTCTTGTGTGCTTGTAGGCGAATGCTGCTGGGCCGATGTGGAGAAATGTGTTACCTGAACAAGCTGCTCATGGTGTCTGTGTTGGGTTGGCTTTTCCAGGTGAGGCTCGACCTGTGGATCACGATCCTTCGAGTTTGTAAAAACTCACTGCAGCCGAGAGGGGAAACCTGAAGAGTGCACTTTTGTGTTTGTCTGATATTCCCGTTTTCAAAATGGTAAACTCTCATTGTAGATCCCGGTGATTCCTGAGGATATTTTCTTCACCAATGAGTTCACTGAGGTGGCCAAGCTGGACGACGGAGGCACCACGAGTGCTGCGGGCCTCGTGAGTCAAATATTCATTTCAGTAGCTGTTTGTGTCCCCCCCCCCCCCCCGCTGCTTTTTGTTTTTTTCCCATTTACATCGAGGCGTCTCTTGATCTTTTGTAGGACTGTATTCTCCTGGTGGATCAGCAGCTGCTCTACACGTGTTGTCCATTTCTTGGTGAGTGGAATGTGGAAAGATGTCTTTAAGGGCACGATACCATTTTGTAGTTAAGAGTTAAGAGTCTTCTCTCCAGAAGAGGTAAAAGCCTGTTAATAGTTCAGCTCATATTTGGCGTGTTTTCTACAAGTGAGCCGTAAAGCAAATTTAAAGCGCTTATTAACAATGTGTTTTGATGTTCTTCCTCGTTTCCATCGGTCCAGGTGAGTTCCGTAAGCTCCTCGCTGCCTTTGTGTCCGGAAGCGCCGCCAAGAGCGGAGGAATTATCCGCAAGATCACTCCCACGTCTGCCGAGCTCAAGGACCCAGCGACCGCCAACAGGTCGCAGCAGAAGCTACAGGTGAGTCCACAGGAGAGAGCATGCGGCGAAGGGACTATAGGTGATGACCCCCCCCCCCCCCGAGTATTAAAACCCACTTAAATGTGACCCAGGTGGATCTGGAGCAAGCCTTCTTTCACAACCAGCCTCCGTCGTTGCGTCGCACCGTGGAGTTCGTGGCCGAGAGAGTCGGATCCAACGCCGTCAAGCACATGAAGTTAGTGTCACTGGACGGTTGGGGGTGAGGGGAAGTGCACAGGAGCACATTTCTAAATGAACCGTTTCTTTTCCATTTTTCCATTTTTTTCTTCTTCAGGGCCACATTAGTGAGCGAGTTGGTGGAGCGAGGGGAGAAGATGCTGCGAGATGGTCTGAAGTCGCCCAACTCAAATCCTTCCAAGCTGAACGACTCCATCTGTGCTCAGCTGTGCGTCGCAGGGTTGGAGGCCCTGGCAAAAGCCACCAGGTATGAGCAACTTATGCATGCATGCATAAGTGGATTGTTGGAAGTAGGGTTGCTCAACTGCGTGGTAATCTCAATGTGGTTTTGCAGATTTTGCAGCGAGAAGAGTCCAGAGGCCGTACGGATTCTGCTCCCCGATGAGACGTCCCCCGCTGTATGTCCCGTTTTTAAAATCACTCTGCAAAAAAGGATTCCTAACAAGGTTTTGATTTTTCCATACAAACTAAACTTGTGTTTGTTTGTTGTTGTTGTTGTTGTTGTTTTTTGACTCGCTCTACAGGTCCTGACCACATCTGAAAACATCACCAAACGTCTTGCAACAGAAAAGGCCTGCAGCTGGCTCTCCGCCAACATCACAGGTAGCTGCTTGTGTTTTTACATGTTTTCACTGTTAAAATCATGGGCGCTCTAAATAGATTTTTTTTTACATTTTCCAACACACGGGGGCAATCTTTTAGATTATTTTGTATTATTATTTGTAATAATTCCCTACTTGACTGTAGAGAGGTACCAAGCCAACGTTTTTCTCTGGATTCTGACACCAGGACAGTCCGATCCAATCTTTTATCACACATCACACAAGTCATTAATATTTAAGGCAGCAGGAGGCCAGGGATCGCCGTGACTGAATGAATGTACCTGATGGCAGAAACACGCACATTGACAAAAAATGTATTCGCAACCCGATCTGCTTTTACACGGTCGCGCAGGGGCCAGACATTCTCTGCGTTTCGGTGTCAGTGGATCCACATTTTGATATCACTGCAAATTGATTTTTCATGCCACAATGAATAATAGCTGCTGGCTTTCATAAAGACGGGAGAAAGCATTTAGTTATCTAAAGTAAAACACTGTTACATGCCTTGGTTCCAATGTAAAACTAAAAAATATTCCCTTTTTTTATTTTATTTTTGCAAGCACTACAATTGCACTGGACTGAATATATTCTCTAAGGGCTTATTTTTTTTTAATTTCTTGTTACTGTATGAAGTGAACATGCACAAACTCTGGAATTATCCAGAACCTTAAAGCTCTCGGGCGTTGCTGAGATCTCGTTGCATAACATCAATGACATTGTAGATGAAAGGGAAACCAGCGATGCGATTTGAGGTTCCCTCAGGACGCCCATCTAAGATGTTTCTCTCTGTTTTCTCCCCAGCCCTGATAAGACGAGAGTGGAAGAGCAGGTGTGATCGCGTGATGAAGGCTGTGGGGGGGGTCCCGGTGGCACCGGACTCGCGGGAAGCGGAGGGGGGTGCCACGCTTGAGCCGGTCACCAAGGAGGAGCCGTCGACTACTCCCAAGAGGAAACAAGGAAGCGAGAGAGCGACGTCCTGCCCTCCGCACTGCAACCACAGCGCGTCACTGCCCTCTGACATCATCATCGAGATGAAGGTATTTTATTGCACGAGAGGAAATGCAGATGCATGTTGGGGGGGGCGGGGGAGTCGCACTGCACAAATGGTCCGCTTTGATTTTTGGAGGTTTTTCCTTGATGTTTACTCATGAATAACTTGCATCTTCAGAGAATTGGCTCACCATTTTACTGGAGTGAAAGTGAAAATTCTGAATTTTCCTCCAGGAGTTGCTGAGCATCGCGGTCGGCCCCCGGACCGACGGCGAGCTGCTCACCGGCTCTCTGGTGCAAACGCTGCTCCAGAGAGTGGTGGACACACTGGCCTGCAGAAAGGTACACAAAGCAACGCGGGTGCAAACGAAACAACAACAACGTGTGTGGGATTTAATGATTTCTGCCAGTCGTCGTCGTCACACCGTTGTTCTTTTCCTCTTCTCGTAGTTCTCAACTGTGGTGTCGGAGCAGATGCTGCTGAACGCTACTGTCCTGCTGGCCTGCAAACTGGGTAAGAGAGTCGGTGAAGGATAGACGTGTAATACCAGGGGGAACGATGAGTTCACTGTTTAACTATAAAGTGGTCAATCGCAACGTCAAAGTCTAGTAGCCGCGTAACAGACTTGCGTACCTTTTGCTTGTTTCTGCTCAGTGTCTGCAGAGCTGCCCGTGCTGCCTCCGTCGGGGGCCAGCGGAGGGGAAGGGGTCGCTGTGGGTGCTGGTTCAGGATCAGAGCCTCCTGTCAGAGCGCTGCTGGAGCAGCTTGCCGAGCTGTGGCGAGGAGACTGCTGTGCCTCCGCCCCCCTCCACCTGCTTTTCACCCCGCTCACTTTCACCGCGGTGCTGAAGGCCAGCGACACTGAGGTTTGTCCGACTGATGCACACGTGTATTAATAATGCTTTCTACCTTTTTTTATATGTTGATAGGATATTTCTCTCAAATACCTCACTACGTACTGCATGTGCATGGCCATCTATACACCTGTAAGCATTACACATTAAGCAACAGGTGTTGCGAAACACTTCAAATTATGTCATCGTCTGTGTTCAAAGCATAATATATGAATCTTTAAAAAGTGATCTGACATCGTTATGGCATGTTTTGCCCCAGATTTATTTTACATATTGAGCTCAACATTAGATTTTTTTTTTTTTTTTTTTTTTGTGATATCATTTTCAAGAAAGGATGTGCACACTACACATAGATGCACAGGCATATAATCATACAAAGTAAAGTATAAATAAAATATATTAATATAATTCAACATTAGAGTTTTCTCCGTTTTTGAGATGAGTTATTTTCATTATTTTTTTATTTCCTATTGCAGGTATTTTACATTATTTATCATGACAACTTGTGGACTGCTGATTGTAGAGAGACAGACAAAAATAGAATATATGCAACAAAAACCTTTATGCCATCAGCATGCTCCAACATGTCACATCTCTTTTGATGACGTTAAAAAAAAGGTTAAATTTCACGAAACATGACCCTAATTTCTTTTGAAAGTGGCTCGACCCTTTTGGAACACATTTCTTTGTCTCTTTTCTTAGTGGAAGAACTACCTGTTTCTGGTGAGGAAGCTGGTTGACAGACGAGTCTTGAGCGAGGAAGAGGTCGCATCTCATTGGAGGAAGCTAACAAACTTGGCCTTGCCAGCGGTGAGCGGTTTCGCTGCATTCTCGTCGTCTTATTATTCCTCAGGAAAATTAATTATCTTTGCCGGCGATTTGACCCCTTTCAACTCTTTCCTCTCGCTCACTTTATCCTTTCGTTTCCGTGTCCATTTTTTTTTTTTAGGAGCAGATAGAGAATTTCCAGCTGCAGTCGCAGAGTATTAAACCCCCGTCGCCTCTGGCGGAGTTGCAGAGCCACTTGGACATGCTGCAGGTCTCACAACAGACGGTAGAGGGAGCTACATGACAACAATAATACCACCCGGCATATCCCGCTGCATCTTTTTCTGTTACACCTGTGTTTCATGTCACGACTTGTCGGTGTCAGGAGAGAAAAAGAGAGACCGATCTGGGGGACTTTTTTTTAGTGTTGACCTTTTTTTCTTTTCTCAAATTGCCACTGCACAGCTCTTCAAAGTCGGCCTCAGCACAGGCTTTTGCAAGCTCCAGACTTTTTTTGTTCTCCACATGTGAAGTGACAGCAGCCTTTTAGTGAATCCCTCTGCTCTTTTGCTAAGGTGCCAGTGAGAACCAGAGAGCCCTGCCTGTAAGAAGTAGCTCGGGGACCTACGCCATTTCACACCTTTTTTAGTTTTGTTTCTTTTTTAGATCTGTTAAACTTTCCCCGCAAGCAATCCTGGTATATGATTGTGTCCGAAGGGAAAAACTAGTACAGTAGATGAAAACATTTTCAAACAGTCGAGATTTGGCAGAGACATAAGACGGGTCGGCATCAAACTGCCTAAGTGACTCAAACTGAGTTGCTTCAGTGTCACCTTTTTAAAGACACGGTAAATCATTAAAATATGCAATTACCAATTGTTTTTTTTTTAATGTAAAATATTCAACCAGACGAGTTGTAGATTTTAAAGAAACACTTGGTAATAAAATGGGAGGTGCAGGGACAAAGTCTTCATTTTAGTATAGCACTTTCACACACTGCCTTTGACCGCCACGACTAGTGATTGCATGTTTGTTACATGAACGCGAGGCTGCGTTTGTGATTGTTTTTTTTAGTTCATGTTGAACGAACGCCGTATTCCCTGCTTTAAATCGAAATATTTTTTATGTTGCCTTTTTAAAAAATATAATAATAATAAAGAAGTATTCTGCTTTAAATGTTTTTTTATTTGTGTCATTGTCATTGTCATACAGATTTGTATTATTTCTAACGGCTGGGGAAATGTATCGCTGACATAATCCACTAATCGGATTATAATTATCAGACAACAAAACAAAGTATAATCTCCAGTGTAACACTTTAAATAGTGGAATTAAATAACAAAACAAAAAGAGGGCGGGGGATTTGAATGTCTGGGAGGGGGTGTGTCCAGCAACATCGCCCCGCCCCTTTCTGTCCAGCAGGAAGTTAAACTTCGGTTTGAGAGTTTAAACGCCCGTTGAGACGCGGCGCGCGCGGTTGAACCCGCGGCCAGCCGTTAAAGACATGACGTGAACGGCTGGACGGTTGGACGGATTTTAACGGGATTTTACGTTAATATGCAAGAAGACGGGAGCCGCTAATTTCACGCCAGCTCCGAGTTAACGTTAGTTCGACTGTTGGAGAAGTTTTTTTTTTTTTTTTTTTTTTGTTCGCCATCATGGCAAACGTTAAAGTTGCCGTTCGAGTCCGCCCTCTCAACGCGAGGTAAGTCGCCCGACGTTAATTGCGTTCTTCTCTCCAATTAGCGCTAAATTTACCGTGGTTCCGAGTATTTTAGTCGCCTCCGCATCTCAATTCATAAGAGACCTGTTGTTGTGGCCGGCAATGAGACTTTCGCTGTGGCTTAAATACCCGTACTTACACGCTATTACGCTTCTTGTGTCGCCTTTTGTATAAAGTTCGCTGGTTAACATTAAACTAGCTAGCTAGTTAGCTGGTTAACGCTAACTAAGCTAACAGCTCGGCGCAGTGGTGCACATGGAGGGTCATAACAACTGTGGCTGTCAGTACTGTTGTCTGACTAAGCAGCTCGTGTGGTGCTGACTAATGTACAGAAAAAAGATGGAGCTAGTTGAGATTAGTTAACTTTACTCAACAACCATTAAGATAATTGGTACACTTTAAAAAAAAAAGTATATGTATGTATGTATGTATATGTATGTATGTATATATATATATATATATGTGTGTATATATGTATATGTATATATATGTGTGTGTATATGTATATATATGTGTATGTATATGTATATGTATATATATATATATGTATATATGTATGTATGTATATATATGTATGTATATATATATGTATGTATATGTATGTATATATGTATGTATGTATGTTGATTTATTCAAAACACCTTCGCTATCTCTTTATGTATGGCTGCCCCTTGTTTTAAGCAGTACTGGTTAAGTTTTTTTAAATACAAATCAAGCACGTGTAAATGGTGTTTTCCTATTGTTTTTTTCATTTCATAATCTGTAACAAAGGTCAACAAATGCTGTTCAGCCATGTGGTTTATGTGCTTCTTAATGTATTCTGTTGTATCAACCAGCTAATGAACTCTGTAGTCCTACTTCTACACACATTTCGATACACAAAACTGACTTAATTCTAATTTGCTTTATTATACTTTTAAGCTATTCCCATCGTTAAGTGAGAGGCATTTATGGGAAAAACTTTTTTATAGTGCTGTTTAAGTTGTAACTCAGGGGGGTTGTAAAGTTACTTGGCTCCACTGAAGCGCCCCTGAACATTAACAGGTAACTTGCTATATCTGGGCCTGGGCATATAGTACATATAGAGTATAGTAGTACATTGAGTTAAATTGAACTCCTGCAGGATGTGTTGTAGGGGTGCTTACTACAGTACCATAACAAAGCATTATTCAACCTATGAAGGGTTGGACAATGATCCTTTCAACCAGTCTTCCTGGCATTTTTGCATAACAAAAGCATTTCTAATAAATAATCTTCACTGTCCTGCAAATCTCTGCATCCTGATTCTGTCGGTCTCACTTTCCTCTTTTCTGAAGGATGTATTTCCTTACTTCTTATGTCTGAATGAGCGTCTGCTGAGAGACAGAGATAATATTAACACCAGAGTGGTCAGCTACATTTGAAGTGTGTTGCCTTTTTTGATTGTTGGGCTCATGTGTTAAAAAAATAAAAATTGGTCGTCTTGGGTTTCCATCAACACACATTTTTATGAGGTTTACTATTTTTCCACTACCAACCCTCCTCATCCTTCATGCTACTCGTGAGATTTGAAGGGTTGGTGGTTTTTGGGTTGGGCCACTGCTGGGGTTGTCAAAATGAGTCATGGTGAAGCACGATTCCAACAGCGTCCTCGTCTACCCCTAACCCACCGCATAGCAGGAGCGTTTTGCACTACAGGCAGCCTCCGCCATCATTATCGCTCCTGGAGATCGAAACATTCTCTCAGCTCCATGTTGCGATTACTTCCAGTTGCACGTGTGTTGCATCAGATGTGCTCGGTCCAGCTGCTGGAGCAGGCAAAGCTGGGTTGACCTTGTTTTACACATATGCAAGGACACACACGCACGCACGTGCACGCACGCACACATTCAGTGTCAAGTCTCCGGAGTGTGTGATTGTCCGTTTTCATTTGAATCTGAAACTGGTCGTTGGCGATTTCATGGCTCACACACACACACAATGATTCATTGTGTTTAACTGTCATGTGACGGCCTCAAGTCAAGTGGTCTAAATTGATCTGAACACCCTTTCAATTGCATCTGCATCGGCAAAAAGATTTAAAACCAATTTGAATCTGTCTGCAGGGTGTTGAGTCCAAAGTGAAACCTTTTGTTACGTTTGGAGTCTCCCATTTGAGCAGGAGACACTGATTAATACCGATGGCGTGCCCCTGGACCCCCTCTTCTCTATTGGAAAGCATGTCTTAACGGATTCTCCGATCCGATCGCTCTCACTTCTCCTAAAGATTTGTCACGCCTCTTTATGTAATGTGGATGTTTACAGAGTTGACTGTTGTCTTCTTCTTGCTCACAGGGAGAGGGCGGACGAAGGACGGCTAGCAGTTCAGGTGGAGGACAAGCTTCTACGGGTCAAAAATGTTAAGGTGAGTATTTTTTGGTGTGAAGATGTCCCAACCGCTGCATTATATATATCCAATATTGTTATTATTTGCCTATCTTCTGTTGGTAGGACCGGGTGAATTGAGAGTAGTGTGTCCAGGGTATCCATCACAGCAACAGGATGTTTACAGCCTTGAATCAGCCATTTCCTGCTTGATGTTACTGTTGTTTATTATATTGTGTTGCGCTCACACATACACACTGATTGAGAGACTCTTTCTGTCAAACACGTGCACGCTGACATGCTGCAACCCAATATAAACAGCAACAGCAGACTGAATTCCTTTCATTATTTTTAGATGATGTAAACCTCACAAAGAATAAACTACTGTAAATCAGATTTCATGTATAATAGCTTTGATGTAAAGTTAGGGTTTTTTACCGGGACTTTTACCGGGAGCAGTGTGAAAAGTTGTTTTTATAATGTATTTAAGCTGAAAACGCTAGATTTTGGTTTGCTTTTTGTTTTGGTTAATAGTTTAGGTTTCAAGGACACATTTGGAAATAATTATTGTGTGAGTTACACATTCTTGTAAGACGATACTTTCTCTAATTTACCAACCTGCTGCGTCGGCTTGCCTCATTGGTCGAGCTGCATTGCCTGCAGAGCGCATGGTGGTGTCGCACCACATTTTTCCTTGTGTTTGCTTTCGCTCACATTGATGTGAAACAACTTTGTGTGCTTGTAGTGTTTACTATGCGTCTTGTTGATTTCAAAAGACTCATTGATATATATCAAAATGTCCATCTCTAATGTCAACAAGCAAACATAGAAAAGATAAAAGGTCAGTTTGCACCTCAAACTGAAAACTTGAATTTACTTAGAACCTAGTCACATGTATACAAAGACCTTTTTTTACAGTCTGATGTATAGAGGGAAGTTGGGTGGGGGAGGAGAAAATCTGTTACAAATGATGTGAAGGAGACAAACCACATATGGCCTCTCTCTGCCATGGAAAAGGATCAAGGCCCTTGCTCATGGGCTCATTGGAGCCTCATGGGAATAATTATTTATGGCAAGTGGGACAGTTTTTGAAGATCCAAGACAGAAATAATTAAAAAAAAAGGATTTTTAAAGCACAATAAACATAAAGCTAAGTAACAAACCGCAAGTAATGCATGCTATAAAGAGCTACTGAACTTGATTAAAGGGTGTGAAACAATAAATAGACTTCAATAGAAGTTATTATCAGTGGTTGGAGCCGAATTATGCTCTCTGGCAAACAAAAATGATACCCAGCGATTAGTGTTGCCTCATGCTGCAGTCGGAGAAAGGAAAAAGGCTATTTACACGATGGCTGGGTGGATTCATCGTTTGGATAACGAAGGAGTTAATTGACTGACTGCTTGGTGACAAAATAACGTGTTTTCCAGCCCTCTCCTTGGCATGAATCTGCCACTGAAGTGTACTTGAGCAAGGCATTTAACCTTTCCCAGCTCCAACGATGCTGATTTAGCAATTATAGTAACATAATAATCTCTTATGGTAAATATGGTCAATGTCAAGAGTCTTTGTGCTATTAAACAAGCGCTTTGTGATTGAATACTTTGACTTTGATAATGTGATGGTGTCCACATACAACCTAACTAAGTGGAAGCTGTTTAACGTGCACGTATCACATGCACGCCCCCACTGCTCGCAAAACTTGTTTACCCAGAATGAATTCTTCTATATGCAAATAGATGAGGTGTGTTTTAGGTACAGTGGATAGACCTGATGAGATTTATAACCCTATGTATATATTTAAAAAAATAATACATTGATTGCCACAAATGGAAGGTGACAGCGTAACAATCAGAGGGCGTTCTCCTCAAAGTCAGGAGCGCTCAGGTGAGACGATCTGATTCAGGAGAATCGTTTAGATGCACTTCTGTTTTTCCAGACTGCTGCGATGTCTTTCCTCAGTTCAGGATTCACACGCAGTAAACAAAAAAAAAGGTGTTTACTGTTAATGCAGTGAGGCGATCACCGAACCGGAGAACTGATTGCGTTCTTTTTAATGAACGGAAACCGCTCGCTTGCAATTCCACCCGCAGAGCAGTTCAATAAGCAATATTTTCTCGTCATTAAATGTAAGCAGGTTAGGGATGCCACCTCGTCAACGGGTAGTTTGTTTAAAGCTTCTTCTTTTTTTTCCATCCTTAATAACTTATTTCTGAGATATTCCTGTTTTTATTTATTGTACTTACCAAATTAAGTAATTGTGCTGCATTTCCTGCCTTGTTCTGCTAGGATGTTGACTGTTATGAGATACTTTAAAAATAATCCCTGTGTGCTTTCTTTCCCTTCTGCTTTCCTCCCTGAAGCTGGATGGACGTAGCGACGGGGCTGTAGATTCCAGGGAGAAGCTTCTGGAGTTTTGTTTTGACTACTGCTACTGGTCGGTGGACCCGGCAGAGCCTCACTATGCCTCGCAGGAAGAGGTAACGACCTACAACTTGACCTTAACTCTTAACAAGAGAGACTATTGAACTATTACAAAATTCCCATAATTTTCACATTTACACGCTATAATGGGGGCATAGCCTCAATAATGACCGAAGGGGGCCCCTCCACCGCACGTTACAACACCGGCCTCAAACCCAACTGCTCTGTGAGGTCGTTATCTTCGAGGAAAGATGGCAAAATAAACATTGCTTTGACAGATTCTCTTTCAGATGGGGACATGAGTGCATTGTGAAAGGAGAACCAGAACCAATAGGGTTCTCCTGGGGGTTTACGTTGCATTTTCTTAATCTGACTGTTTTCTTGAATGATGCAGTCAGTAATAATTATGAGTGAAATTATTCTCCGCTTTATGTCCTTTTCTAATGGATGGGTATACGTGCGAACAGTTTGACACGTAGCCATCTGTGCAGCCCTACCTTAAGTTGTTTCTGGCCTCAATGCCATGTTATATTTCCTCTTGAGTGTGTGCCAATCCAGACCTCTGTACCAAGTAAAGAGCCCAGAGGAAACTCAGTCCTTCTAGACAAACCACAACAAGACGTGTGTGTGTGTGTGTTGTGTGCGTGTGTATTTGTGTTGTGCATGTTTTTACACAGATGGCCACTCGTGGGATATGATATCAGCTCCATCTGTTACCCAGAAGTCTCTTTGCCTCGGACATGGCATGGCTAGAGTCGGCTTGCTTTTCATGTCCTGGCTCTGATTGGGCTATTAGATATCTTTGTGTTGCTTTTGATTGGAGGGTGTAGCTGGAACCTGAGACGGGCTCCAGATCAAGAGGAAGTGGTCCCCAAGTCCAGGACAGGAAATCTCTCCAAAACATATTCATATAGAGTTTTTTTTCTTTTCTTTCTTGTTATTAATTTAGTTTTTAATTTGTTTTTCGTTGTTCAACACGATAGCTGCGCCCTTAGCGTTACAGTCACTTTTTCTTCTCCTCTGCCACTCCCTCACTGCCGGTCGCTCCTCTTGTCAGAGATGCCTTTGTATGTGTTTGAGAAAGAGCCGGCTGTGATGACGGCCTACACACGGCTCACAGCAACAAACAACACAGCACTTTCTTCTTCTTCTTTTTTTTTAATTCCTCTCTCGCTGGCTCTGGCTGCCTGCTTTCCTCAGCAGAATTGTGTCCAGTCACAGTGGCCTGGTTGCCACAAGACATTCCTCTGTTGTCCCCGGGGGGGGGTGAAAGGACAGAGGATTTAAATCTGACCTTTTTTCCTGCCCCAGAATGCAAAGAATTGCCTCTTTAAACAAAGAATCTCGTAGAGGACCATGTCAGCCGTTAACGGATCGCATCACACTTGAATTTATTTGAATATACGGCATTTCTCTGGCGGATGCGCTTGATTTTTAAAAAAGCAAGTGTTTGTGTTTTGTAGGGCGGCGAGCCAGATTAATGGATCACAGTGGCAGGTGGACACTATAATTCAAGAGCCACTCTTAACTATTTTACCAGACAAATTGCTTTTTTTTTAATAGTTTTTTTTAGTCTAAGTGGCAGTGTTGAAGAGGCAGATTTGTTATTCACAACCCAAATTGTACAGCAACGTTGGGACTTAGTGTTAATTTGCCACACTGTGTTGAGTCGCCTCATTTCATGCGGCACCATTACGTTTAGGCGGAGATCCAACCGCACATATTTTTGAGTTGATGCCAGCACTGGATTTTCTCACGGTTTCTACTTTCAAAAATATCTTTTTATCATGCTTTTTGTTTTGTTGATCTGAGACACGGGGAACATGGAACTTAACTCTTGCTATCCTAACACACCCAGCGCCACTCAAGAGCCTGGCCGCCCAGCCCCCTTTCTGTCAGTGATGCGTGTACATGTCCATGTAAAGCAGATACCTGTGAGGCTACCTGGTTACAGCAGACAGAGCAGACGGTCATGTGGTATCTAACGATGTGTTGTGGGTGCGGACGGGGTTGCATTCTTGTCGCTGGAAGCTCCCCCGCGAGAACAAAACATTAAGTTGTATCTTTTTGAGTGCAAAAAAGTTTCTGGTAGAAAGTTGAGCAGAGAGGAAGGTGTAGGGCTCAGCCAGGTGAGAAGGAGTAAGAGTTTTGGAAGAGAAACATAATCTATAATGGGAGCCAACTGTTGGGACCGTTTGTCTAAATGCTGGCCTTTTTGTTTTTGTTTTGGGGCTGTATATCGAGCTAATAAATAACTTTTTCCACTATTTATTACCACAAACCCCTCGGCTTGTTTATTGCTTCTGACGGTAAAAGAAACATGGCGGAGGAAAGTGAGAAAGCAGCAGAGGATTGAGACGAGAGAAACTGATTAGGCTCAAAGAGAGAGTGCAAAATGTGAATTCCTCGGGTAGAGGAGGAGCAGGAGGAGGAGGGGAATGGGCTGGGGAGCCTCTGCAGCCCCCCAAGCTCGCGCCTGCCAAACTCACAGCTGCCTCGCTAAGTAATTTTTCACAGTTAAATCTCAGCGCAAAGACGTCACTGCTGAGGATTAATCTCAGAGCACAGCGCTGGTTTTTTATTGCCAAAGGGAGTCGGCTCGCTGTTTTGTCCCCTATTCTGTGTGTGTGTGTGTGTGTGTGTGTGTGTTTGTGAGATTTGATTATGCTCACAGTGTTTTCTAGGTCTGTGTGTCAGTGGTACGACAGACTGGAGAGAGAGAGAGAGAGAGAGAGAGAGAGAGAGAATAGCCTCTCTGTGGAGGAGAAGAATCCTCCAAACACACACATGTGCATTCGCTCCCCCTCAACGCAGCCCGGCCTGGTTTGAATTAACCACAAACGGGTCACCACACGACACATGCGCTCGAGACAGAAATACGAGAGCTCCACTATATGGATACAGGAAAAGCACCTGTGATTTTAATTATTGACTTACTGCTTTTTATCAGTGAAGACGGGAGGACAAAGGGAGTCGTTGCAAAAGAGACTGAAAGTGGTTAGATGGATGGATGTTAGAAAAGTGTATTTAACTCCTTAAAAGAAGAGTTGAGTCTGCACATAATTAGGGCTTGGACTGGAAATGTTTTAACCTCTCGAGATCACAAACATGCTTAAAACACACCAAACCTTTTTGGAAAAATGTTTTTTTTTCTTTCTCAAAACGAATAACAATACAAACAAAATCCCCCCCAAAAATCAATGCCCGTAATTAAACTGAAAGACCCACGTTACGCAGCGCTACGTCGTCTATCTCCGATAAGAATGGAGAAATACACCTCGTCTTTGCCATCAGTGATAAGAAACCACCTTTCGATGACCTCCAATTTGTTTTTGTGTTATATTTTTATAGGAAGGAGGTTTTTATGTCCCGTTTGACCAGATCTCAGAAGAATGTGTATACAACATGACACATTTTGATAGATTTGATATTTTATGGAGTAACTAATGGGTGTGGGCCCTCACATAACACTCAAATAGTGTAAGAATAGTAGTTGAGTGCTTGCTAATCTATCGTAATACTGCTCCAGTGTATCCCCCCCCCCTATATGGTACCACTGGACCCTATGGATATCACACACAGCTCCCATCCGTCTGAAGTCATTTCCAGCGTGACATGCAGCTCCACTCTTTGGCTTTTTTTGAGGGGGTGGGGGGGAGCAGCAAATCCCCAAAGTCTCTCCAGATATGGTGCTGTGTATTTGTTTTTAAGTCCGGCCTTTTGAGAGCGTGTAGACTGATGAATGGAGAGACTTCTGCTATCATTTTCTTTCACTTTCCAGATTTCGGTTTCTCTTTTTTTTCTCCCCTCTATCCTTCATTCCCGTGCGGAGGAAAGTCCTGAGTAATGGAGAGCATGCCTTGCTCATCGCCGTCTCTCCCTCCTCCCTCTCTTTGCCCTCCCCAAACTAATTTGACCTACAAATTCCGTCCTGTGACAAACGAGAGCGTTGTTGAACTCAAACGGCTTCCTCTAAGTCTCTTCTTTTCTGCTCATGATTCGGTGTCCTCTCTACACATGTATCCCTCTTTCGCCTCGGGATTCTCTAACCCACGTTTCTAGCAGGAAGTCGGGACATGGATCTCCATTTTAACAGTTGTTTGTATAACCCAGTTGCAAAGCGTGGGACGTGAACCCAGGGACCCCCCTCGCCTCTTCCCTGCAGCTGTCCGTCGCTGGACGTGGAGGAGAGTGGAGGGGAATCGTTGTACAGCAGTTGATAGTCGTGTTTGGGAGAAAGTCGCATCTCCTTTTTGCACATGTTTCACTTCCAGTCTTAGTTTTTTTTTTGCATCGAGCTCAGAGAGGTCCTCCCCAGTGAGAGCCGTTGCATCAAAACCTGGCAAAAGCAATGAGAAGCTAACGTTTTTTTTTAAAAATGTGGCAAAGCGCTTCGCTGTGCTTGTCTGGCCTTTTGCCATCACCCCTGACAACATGTTACACACGTTTTCTCTCTCTCACACACTCGTGCACACTACACATTAATACTTCTCCAGGGTTTAGTGTAGAGCAGGCCACATAAATCCAGACCAGAAATTGGCCTTTTCCACAGCCAGTGATTACAGCACTTGCCTCATTACAGAGGCATTACATCATTACTTTTTCACTCTCGTCAGCCGGTCCTTTTTCGTGCTGTCCTTCTCTTTCACTATTGCCGCTGTTTTTCCAACATTTCTCACCCACTTTGCTGCTTTTCTCTCCTCTTTTTTTTTTCCCCCACCAACAACTAGGCTGCCACTTTGGTTTCTAGTTTCTATTACGGTGCAGATGTCTGGCATGAAGACCTTGTTTTCCTCAGAGAGGTTAGTTAGAAGTACATGACATTTCAACAAGAAGGATTTGACAAGATAACGGCGTCGGTTTGTATGTCACCACTTTAATTCATGTGGCAGAATAACCTGCTCTCTTTCTATCTCCTGACATTGCGTCGCTTGAAATATGAATCTTCGTGGGAGACTGGCGATTGTTTTGTGTGCTGTGTTTACAGATGAGAGTATTTTCCAGCCAAATATCTCTGTTAATGCATCCCTGCATGCCTTTTTTTTTTTTTTAAATGAGGAAATGCTGTACATATGGCAGCAGCCCCGTGACATGCTATACAATAACATCTCTTTTCTCTGAATGCTGTTTTTCTACTTGATTATATGGTTTGTATCGGAGAGAGGCAAAGATGGAAGAAAGTGGGTGACTTGTGCAAAAGGTCATGTTTGAATTATAACCTCGTATACACACACAGCAGTATATGTCACTCATGTAGATCTGACCCTTCTAACTAAAGCGTTTTCTAATTCTTCCGTTTCTCTGTTTTGACCGGATGAGTTTGACCTTCACTTCCTGCAGAAGAATGACATCTATATTCTGCTTTTCCTCTTTACATTGTTAGATTTATTTTGTACTTTTTCTCAGAGAGGGAAGCAGACTCTGACGCTTTTGTCCTTGTTGTGGACGTTGTTTCCTCTTAAGTGGCTGAGACACACACACACACACACACACACACACACGTGCAGCGGTGTGCTGATGACTGTTGCCTTCCTGTTAATGTAGGTGTTGGGTCCGTCCCCTTGTGTGTGTTTTGAGGCGACCAACCAGCCTGCACGCTTACTCTGGCTCTGGCCCAGTCCCTTTTTTTTTTTTTATCTCCAGGCTGTTTTTCCTCCTGCTTCATTTGATCCTGGAGTACATTTCCATTCCCACAATGCAATCTGCCTCCTAACTCAACTGCTTTGTTCATCCAAAAATACCTCCCCAATGCTGCAGGGGAAAAAAAACTGTGAAAGTAGGTTGTGGCCTTCATGTCCATTTGGGCCGTTCGAGCACAACGTCACAAAATACACACTTCTGCTATTGTTGGTGAGAGAGTGATGACAAACAATAGCATTGTTTTATGACCGACACAACCTGACCTAGACAAACACACACACACACACACAGTTTGAATTCTCTCAACAGGTTTATGCTTCTTATTGTGGTTTTGTTCTGCGGTTATTTAAAGTGTTTTTTCGGATGTTTTGATAAAACGAAGTAGAAACAGAGAAAACCAAAGAGTCAAGTCCAGAGACGGAGCGCGCGGTCTGGTCCAAGGGAAGTTCCTGGTCTTTGTTGCTGAGCCTGGAGGGACCCTCAGCCCTGTCGCAGCACGCAAAGAGTGAATTTAAGAGGGGTCACTTTTAACAAGGGCTGTATTGATTCTCTGTCTTTGATGGAGGAGAGGCTGTCTGTCTGTTTCTGAATAGTAGGATGAGCACAAGACTTCTGTTTTGTCTTCATGTAAAAGCCTCCTTTCAGCCGAGAGGCAGGGGGCTACTCTAGGTGGTCTGGACTCCACGGGGCGGCACACTTTACTATTTATTGGTGTAAAAGAGTAACTTTTCTTTTCTTCTTCTAGAAAATTGTTGGTTAAAATTCAGGTTTTCTCTGTCCAGGTTTATGTATGTAAATAAAGGTAACAGCAGTTGGTTAGTTATTATTATTTTAGTTAATCCAAAATGAATCGGCAATATTTGTCGTTTTTTTTATGAATTCAGTCACACTTTCAGCAAAAATAACCCAAACAATCTTTGTTTCCAAGTCCTGAAACGTGAGCATTTCATGTCTTCATGTTTAATGGTAAATGTTTTATCTTTGGGTTTTTAAACTAAACTAGAAAACATTCTTCTGATTCATCAATAATTAATATACTTAGTTGCAGTCTTTCACACGGTTTTAAAAGGTATTCCATCCGGAGGAATGATGTCGTGTCGGATGTCTTTACCGCAGTGCCTTCTGGGTGATTTATAAGGTCATTGAGTAAGACGGCACTTTTACTAGTTACACGTGGCGGGTTGTCTGCACATTGTTGCCTAGGCTACGGGACAGTACTTTTAAAAAATAAAAGATGTGTCTGTTAAGCTGCAGCTGAAAGCTATTTTCTGTGTTGATAAATCTGTATGGTTCTTCTTTTTTGGTAAATAGGTTAGACTTTTAAACTGTCAGGAAGCGATGAAAAATGTTTCCAGAGCCACAACTGCATCTTCAAACGTCTTGTTTTGTCTGCCCGGCAGTCCAAAAGACAAAGACACTCAATTTACAATGATGTATATACGTGTAAAGGAGAGAAGTTGCACACAAAAACCCAGCATAGAGTGTTTGGTATTTTCTTAAAAATGAATTACCTGCTTTCCTTTTCAGCACTAAGAAATAAGAGAAATGTGAAATGATGCCAGTAATCTGAATGCATGAAAAGCAGCGCGTACGTTTGCTGATTTTCTTAGTCTTCTATGAAAAATTGATTTGAATATATTTTGGTTTTGGACAGACGTCGTCTTGGACTCTGGGAATTTTGTTATGGACATTTACCCAAAGTTTTAAAGGCTAAACACCAAATCGATTAATCAGCAAAAATAATCTGCAGACTAATTAATAAGTAGAATAATAGTTAGTAGCCCTTACATGGACAAACTGGTGTTTCAACTGCATATTCTCAGGCTTTTGAAAGCAAAGTGACTAAATAACATAAGTCTCTGTACCAACCTCGGCTGTTGATCTTCTCACTGCTTTTTGCTTCATCAGCTGCGGTGAGATAAGACACATTGTTCCTGTGTTTGATCTGTGGTGGTCGTGGTAGCTTTGAGATTATTCTGTGTACTTACCCACCGGTATCCGTGGTCCAGGCCTGAGGATACCCCTCACTGATCCCCCAGGTGTGTTATGCTTCTGGGGAGAATGTGCTGCGTCTCAGTACGATCGAGATCAAGTTGCTGCACGTGTGTTGCCTTTGGACTGAGCCGGTGGGGTCCACATGATGAAGCTTCATGCTGTTCATCAGTATTGAACAATGGATCATCGCTCTACGTCTTAACCGGGAACACATGCACACACGTCTGTAAAGATTCCTTGAGTAACTCCATAACTAAAGTATAATTTAAGGCCACTAAATTATAATAACTTACCCAGCGACTACAGCTAACTATTGCACATTTACATTGAGGTGGGAACTGGGATGTTGATCAATGTGAATACATAAATGATGGATGCAAATTATCTTTAACAAGTCTTCATTTTTAAATAAATTATCGGGAAACCAGGATGTAATATGGCACCTAAATGCACTACATTGCGTTAGTTTTGACGGATATTATTCTTGCATGCAATTCAAGTAATAAAATGGACACCAATTAGTTATTCTGTCTATTTTTCTCTCTTTTATATTTACTAATTGCTTCTTAAGTATTTGATCAGATTCCTTTATTAATTGGTAGAATCCTCGATTACTCTTCACTTCTCATCACGAGATGCTCGACTGCCCAAAACCGGTTTGCTGACGCTGACACGGAGCACTTAATATGCAATGTGAATTGGCTCCACATTCGCCCGCTGGCACCAGTGAAAGTGGTTTGACTCTGGTTTCAGTTCTCCATTTGGCACCATTCGTCAACAGCCCCCCAAAATGATCCAGAGGGGATTCAACACCCTTCTGAATTACAATTGTCATTCACTGCAGGACTGTTGTATTGGACTCCATCAGTAGTACATAATAATAATAATAATAATAATAATAATAGGCTGACAACTCAGTGCATATTCCAGTAAATGTATATCTTAATTGATAGGAATGCATCATTTAACAAAATAGTACAACTACCTTGTCTATAACACTGACTTTGATAATATCCTCATCTCTATATGGCAATTAAAACACGCAGCACTTTAATACTTTATACAAAACTAATGTGATAAATATGCCGTCGTGACTGATCGGTGACGAGCATCATGAGTTGCTGTATGATATTGCGGTGATAGTTTTGTTATTGGTTACATTTCATATACGCTATCCAGCATGGGCTTCATCCTAGTTAACGTTTTCATAAACACGATAAGTGTTCGTGATAATAATCTCCAGGCTCCGGCTCTCGGATGCATGCGGAGAAAAGGAAAACGAGAGGCCTCAGCTGATTGTTTTCAGTGGGACTCTCCCTGATCCCGTGTCTTTATTTTGTTGACTCAGTCACTCCACAAAGTCTTTTTACCCTCGCGTTTAATTTAATTTAAGTTGTTTAGCCCGAGTATTAGCGGACCTCCCTGCTCCTTACCCAAACACCTCGGCAGGAGGCAACATTACCTCCCCGCCACTGGCCCGGTGCCACGGCATTGTTATCCTGAAACCCTGGTTTAAGTCTACACTTGAGATCAAGGCCTTCGGCTTACGCCGTGTGCACCCCGTCAGCCCGCGAGAGCGCCAACTTTACTCGTGAAACAAGCCTTCGTATGCGTTTGCAGGCATTTCCAATCCTCCTGAAAACACTCGTATTGTTAACATGTATATTTGAAGTCCTTAATCAGCACCCTTGTTAATTATCCAGGAATTTGACTCCACCCATTTAGTTACAGACCTCTGTGAGTCAGTCTTTCTTTGTGTATTTGTGATTTCAGGGTGTGTGTTTAATGTTCCTCAGGTGTTCCAGGACCTGGGTGTGTCGGTGCTGTCCGGAGCCTCAGAGGGCTACAACGTGTGTCTGTTTGCATACGGACAAACTGGATCTGGAAAGACCTACACCATGATGGGGACCCCGGTGAGCAGGAAATCACTGCATGGCGTTTGTGTACATACTCACCAGGCAACGCAAAGTATAAAACCCCAAATCATGCTGCACGTGTACAATAAGCAACATTCATTGTTTTGTTTTTTTCTTCTGTGTGATGTCAGGACTCCATCGGCTTGACCCCTCGCATCTGTCAGGTATGTCCCTGGATTGTGTGATTTCAATGTGGAGAGCGAGCACACTGGTGATTCAAGTACTTGCGTGTCGGTTGTTGTCGTGTGAAGTCATTTGCATTTCTCCGTTCCTTGCAGGGTCTCTTTAGGTCTGAAGACACTTTCCCCGATGAGCAAAACTCAAGCAGGGTGGAGATCAGGTATTGTGTTATGAATGCCCGACTGTGTGTGTGTGTGTGTGTGTGTGTGTGTGTGTGAGACTGTCTTTCAGTTGTTGTTTTTATCACCGCAATTTTAATTTGGTTTCTGATGTTGACATTCACATTACACGGGTACTTACGGGACAATTATGCTGCAAAGCTGCAGGCAAAACAATGCAAATCAAAAAACTAAATGTCCTTGTCGACGTCGGAGGCATCCTCCACTTCTCGAAGGCATCCTCCACTTCTCGAAGGCAATGCTAATTTCACAAAAGCAGATATTATGCGTTATGTAATTACCATAGCAGACTGTGTGGACCAGCACAAACCCAGACCGTGTAACCATGACGATGACCTGGTTCACATTAAGCCAGGGTGTCCTGATGGCAGCCTGTTGTCTCATCCCTCCGGCTCTGCAGCTTTCTGGAGATCTATAACGAGCGTGTGCGAGACCTGCTCAGCGGAGGAGAGCAGAAGAAGAGAGCCTCCCTGAGAGTTCGAGAGCACCCTGAGAAAGGACCCTATGTACAAGGTTAGTGTTCAGCTACCTTCCACCTTCTTTTGTGAAGCGGAAGACGGCAAAGACGTACCGTGCATCCCAGGGTTGAACTCGAGAGGCAGCCTTTCTTTGCTATTTCAGTGAGAATAGGAGACTGAACTCTTGGCCCCAAAACAAAGTTATGTTTTCTTTTATTTTTTATCAACTTTACTTGTTTACTATTTCTGCATATATCTACGTATGCGTCTATACTCGAAACAAACCTGTGCAGAAAAGCTAGAGAGCTAAGAGTATGTACAACGACATTTAAATGAATTATAATTTTAATGTTTTTATCCAAAACATGACCCTGCATTCCCAGGTGTGTGTATATATATATATATATATATATATATATATATGCTCAAAAATCAACAGATCATTTAAGATTTTTGTCTTTTTCTCTCCGTCTTGCCGATCTAGAGGCTTCAAATGATCATTATTGGGGTGCTTTTTACTGATATTAAAATAAGATAACATCCGTCTCAGACATACAGTGACACTTTGCATATTTAAATCGTATGATCATTCTTAAGGGTTTCCTAATACACCAATTGTTAAGTGTCCAATGACCAAATGATTAAAGGAACTGAGCAACGGATAATTTATTCGAAGACTTAAGTCACTGGTATGTGTTCAGGGAGGGACTTTTGATGTCTTCATAGTCTCTTGATCCGATGCAGACTTGTCCGTCTTGGCTCTAAACCCAGACTCTTCTTTTAGCTTGTCTTACTCTCTCTCTCTCTCTTTCTCTCTCTCTCTTTCCCCCCTCAGTCTCCTCATCCCCCCCCCCCCCCCCCTCTTTCCTTCTCTCATCCGCCCGCGTCTCTGTTTAAACATCCAGTCATTGTCAGTATCTGGAGAAATCCCAGTGGACCAAAGGAAGTGAAGTCATTTCCTTGTGGTTCCAAGGAGAGCACAAGGAAATGACAGCTTTTACTTCTTGTCCATCAAACAGTGTTTCACTGTCACTCTCATTCTTTTGAAATAACAATAAACATTTATGTAGAATTTTCCTATTAGAACCAGAATAAGTAACCCCGTGTTGTAGCACCATGCAGCTCCTTTGGTGATCTGTGTGTGTGCATGTGTTTAACAGCCTCTTAAAATTCATGATTCACACGTTCAACTATGTGCAAACGACGATGAGACACTTTTCCTGTTTGTGTTTTCAAAAAGAATGAATGATTCTTCACTAACAATGTTAGCTTTGTGTTTTGTTTATTTTTTCCTCAGAGCTATCTCTACACTATGTTTTACAAAAAAGTGTCAGATGATCAATGTTTTATTTATTTGACCAATTCTACCTTGTTGCTCTGGCAGTCATACAAAAGAACCTAAATAAATAAATCTTTAGAAGATTCTGTAACAGGACATCTATTTTTCTAATTCCCAGCTGTTGTATATATATAACAAAGTAGCTGGTCTTATTCTTAAAGAATACCAAGTTTCACACAAATTAAGATTTTACAGTCGATATAAAGCTTAACTGCTCTCGGTTTATTTGCTTTATATTTCTCTCCAATCAGACCTGTCCCAGCACGTGGTCTCGGACTGCAAGCAGGCCATGGACCTTTTGGAGGAAGGCATCGCCAACCGAATCACCGCGGCAACACACAACCACGATGCCAGCAGCCGCTCCCACGCCATCTTCACCATCCAGTACACGCAGGTCATCATCTCTCAGCTACGCTCAATCTGTTAATCAGTCCCATCTGCTAATTATCCTCTTTCTTACTTGTGCCAGTTATATATTCAGTCAGTATCTATTTTCAAGTGCAATGTTTATCATTACTTGCACATTCCTGTCTGATTACTCTTGTCTTTTTTTTTTTTTTTCCAAAGGCAAACCTAGAAAATAACCTTCCTTCAGAAACCGTCAGCAAGATCAACCTGGTGGACTTGGCTGGGAGGTGAAACCGTCATTTCCTTACTGCCCCCTAGTGGAGTTTGGCTACTGCCCGAAGTCAAATAGTTTCTTTATTGGATAATCTGTGTTTTTAATCATTGCAAATGACGTGAACCTCATGTTGTTGTTTTTATGTTGTGTCTGACAGCGAGCGAGCAGACTACCACTACTGCAGGGACAGACTGACGGAGGGCTCCAACATCAACAAGTCGCTCGTCACTTTGGGCATCGTCATATCTGCTCTTGGTAAACGGAGACAGTCGAAAATTATAATCTAATATCCTGTTTACCTTTCCACATCTTGTTGATCCTCGCTGTGTTCCCTTCTTTTCCCGAAACACTCTTCGTAAATCCATCAACCCTTTTCTTTGTACGTCTTCTTCAAACTGCCTCCGCAGCCCAGAACTCCCAGATGTCCAGCAGCTGTCAGAGTATCAACAGCATGGCCTCTGAGGGCGATGGCAGCACGGTGGGAAGCCACAGCAGCTCCCTGTCTGGAGGAGGAGGAGGAGGAGGAGGGGGAGGAGGAGGAGGGGGGAGGAGGCACTGCTTCATCCCCTACAGAGACTCAGTCCTGACCTGGCTTCTGAAAGACAGCCTGGGCGGCAACTCCAAGACCATCATGATTGCAAGTCAGTGGAACAGATAGCAGAAAAGACGAGGGCTGGGATTATGTACTTTTTTTTTTATTAACTACAAATTGCACCCGTTTATATCTATGAGCTTTTAACTGAAAATATAAAGTTAAATGGTTTGCAATCATGAGCGGTTTTAATCAGCGGCTTGAAACAAAACGGTGATAAAGATAAATGTCTGCTACATTTAAAAAAATCTCTTTAAATCTCTCTCATATAACTTTTTTTTGTGATGTGTGTGTGTGTGTGTTTTTTATTGTGTGTTTGTGTTGCAGCTGTCTCGCCCTCCGCTAACAGTTACAACGAGACCCTTAGCACCCTGCGCTATGCCGCCCATGCCAAAAATATTGTCAACAAGCCTCGGGTTAATGAGGTCAGTGGCCGTTTGGAGTCCAATGCCAAGACTTCACGTTTGATCCACATGATTTTTAGGAGGTTGATGTGTGTGTGTGTGTGTGTGTGTGTGTGTGTGTGTGTGTAGGATGCCAGTGTTCGGCTGATCCGGGAACTGAGAGAGGAGATTGACAGGCTGAAGAGCATGCTGCTCAGCTTTGAAATGGTATGGGCACCTTTTATCATTAAAGCTAACGCTCCCTGGGGTACACCCTATGCCACCCGCGCCCCCCCCCCCCCCCCCCCAGAGAAAGAAAAATCCCTCTTAGTGCTGTACGGCTTTGAATGGAAGAGATCTCCACATTACATGTTTTTGTAGCAAAGGCTTAATACAGTGCTTTGTGACGTTTTTTTTAATCCCCCGGGTGGTAAAGATTGTGTGATTTGCATTGTAACGCATGTCACAATTTTTCTTTTGCACAGTGTTTTTTGACTGATCAATTTTCACCCTCCTTGATTGACAGCAGCGTAATCCCAGTCCATCCCTGAGCGACGAGAGGGATGGAAATCTTTCTGACATCGTGCTACAGAACGAACTAAAGGTAACACGGGCTGGACACACACACACACACACGTAAATGTGCATGATATAGACTTAAAACGTCAGTTCATACATGTTACGTGAAACAACTTCCCAACTTCTCCCTTTCCGTATCTAAATAGCTTTTTCCCTATCAATGGTAGATAAATAAATAAAACAAACCATAAACAAGATTCCATTCACCCCTGTTGTATTGGCATGGCAGCAGAGGACATCATAAACCTGTGTAAGAAAATAAGTACATATCTTATCGTATTTACCACCCTGGTTTCGACCTTCCTTCATCCACGTCTCCTCCTCAGGTGGAGCAGCTGACGAAGGACTGGACGGAGGGCTGGAGAGACAAGAAGGAGCTGCTGAAGCAGTACAGCGTGGACATCAACCGAGACCGGGCCGGATTCCTCATCAACTCCCTCCAACCGCACCTGGTCACCCTCGATGGAGACGTCCTCAGCACCGGGGTCGTCTTCTATCACCTCAGGGTACGACGATGATGAGATAGAAGCGCTGTGTTTCATGCGGCGTAATGCTTTCTTGTATTTTGGTATAGTTTAATTGTCCCGTCTTCTATTCAATTCTGTTACTGCTTTTTTGTTGTAAATATTGGAATACACAATTGTTGAGGATTGCAATTCCCATTTCAAGCGTAGCGCTCAATATCCATATTGATGGTGTCATTCATGTTGGTTGTATTGTATTGGATGGTGTTAAGTATGAGCTTTCACTCTGTCTCGTTCTTTGTACATTTCTTTTCATCCCCGGCGACGCATCGCTCATTTGAACTGATATTCTTTGCATTTTGCTCGACTTTTTTCCAACTCTCAAGTTACTGATTCGTCAGCTGTCTCGATTAAACCGATCTCTTTTTTTTCCTACTAGATTCTTCCTCCTCCTCACACTATTTCTCTTTGTTCTGCTAGAAAAACTCTTGAGAAAAGGTGCGTTTCTACTGTCTTTTTCTTTTCTCTCTACCCTCCAACCGTCCTGTCGATCTCCCATCTCTCTGCGTCTGTGTGTCTTCCACAATGCATAAAGCTCCGGTGGATAAGAGGCTCTTAGTTCTGAGGCTAGGACTCAGGGGAGCTTAGGCTGTCCTGATTCTGACAATGACAAGCATACCCTCAGGCCTGACAATTACACTTTCCTGCATGTGAAGAGCCGAGGCCACCTGGGAACGCATGTGGTCTTGACACTATATAAGAAAGCCTTTAATCCCATTTAGATAAGACTTCAAAGTAAACAAATTATATGTTTTTCTGTCGGCTAAGTGAGGATTAGAAGTGAAAGGACAATAGTTCTCTTAAGATCATGGAGTAACATTATTGTCATTCTATCCGCTATACGACCAGCTAATATCCAGAATGCACAAAAGATGTTTTTTGTTTATGTAGATTTTAAATACAGCTGTCATGTTTACAAAAATGCCTCCTTTTTCTTTTTAACAGGAAGGAGTTACCCACATAGGACCTCAGGAACAGTTTGAAAAACCACAAATAGGTATTAATTATTCATTGTTCTCCATGTTTCCTCATCCAGCTGCACATATTTCACAATATCTTTTATTGGCTGTTTGTACATTATGAGAGTGTATTATCCCAGAGTATACACACAGCAAACTGTGCAGCTTTAGACAAAACATACAGTACAACACATGGCAGAATGCATGATAAAATATTACACTGTATATCATGAAATGGACTGTTTACTTTTAATTAAATGCTGCGCTGAATGTATTTAGAAGTACGGTGGCCGCGCAGCTTTCTAACTCTGTACGTGCGATCGTGTTCCTAGTTCTGCAGGGCGGTGCCAGCTGTGAGGTTGAAAACCACGGAGGTGTGGTGACGCTCAGGCCGCTGCCGGGTTGCGTCTGTCTGCTCAACGAGCGAGAAGTCGCCGAGCCCTGCAGGCTGGCTCAAGGTCAGCGCCTCCTGTCCTCGACTAACCTTGTTCACACCGTCTTGTTCCCACTGCATGCTGCAGTCAAACTTAAATAACAAAGAGAAGAAAAAAAGGTTGTAGCCTGTTTTTTAAAGATTCGAGTGTTGCTGATATGCAGGCATGAATATAGCTTTTGTTTTACTGGTAGTTTGACGCGTATCTGGTAGTTCTTTCTTTTTTTTTTAATATATCCTGAGGCAACTGTCACTTTCATGCCTTTTTTTAAAGCTTAGTTTGAGTACAACAATAGAAAGAGAAAGTTATGATATTGTATAATAAATGCCAGGGGGGGAAAAAGCATAAAGTCATGTGATTGTTGCACTGTATGTATGTATGTATATGTGTATATGTGTATATATGTGTGTGTGTGTGTGTATATATATATATATATATATATATATATATATATATATATATATATATATATATATATATGTGTATGTATATATATATATATATATATATATATATATATATACACACATACACACACACACACACACACACACATATGTTATACATTAACATATATATATATATATATATATATATATATATATATATATATATATATATATATATATATATGTGTGTTATACATTAACGTGTGTGTGTTAATGTATAATTAAATACTCACAATGAACAGAATATATTTGATTATTGGCAATTAAAAATATGCACACACACACTTAAAGGTGAAAAGATAGATTCTTCCCAAGGGTAAACGTATAGACTCGTATACACCCGCCCCCACTCCTCCACTGCACCGCGTACACCCAGAATGAGGACAGCTCGTGATAAAGGAGATGTCTCTCGGTCTCCAGGGACGGTGATCACCTTGGGAGGAGTGCACAAGTTCCGCTTCAACCACCCAGCCGAGGCAGCCGTCCTCCGGGAACGCAGACGTGTGAGTGCCGCCCGGCTGAAAAATGAAAACGAAGCCGTCGGTTATGACGACGGTGGTGATAATATTGATGATGAGCAGATACACGAGATGCTGTAATTGACATACTGTTGAATCTAGCGATGCACAATATTGCTTCAGATCGTTGAGCACAGCTGATGTTTTTTTTCCGGTAAATATTAAAGTTGTTTCTTCTCTAAAATGTCCGCAGGCCAGTGAAGGTGGCATGACCTGCACCTACATCGACCTTTGCCCCGCGACCCCTGACCACAGGTAAACACTGCCACCAAAAATATATTCACATAAAACTATATTCACCCAGGGCGATGAGGCCAAAAACGTCTGTCACGATATCAGTGATTAATATATAAAAATATATATCACAATATAGCAGGTTTTCTGTTAATTCAATAAAATCAGTCTATATGAAATCGCCACCTGGTTTTGTATACTTTGCTTTGTGTACTTTTGTATGAATTAAATACTTGACACTTGAACTTTAGTATAAAATAATCAGATTTTCAGAGGAATTAGATATCCTTATATAGATGTATCGTCCTGCCCTATATTCATCCCTCTGTGTATACTGTGTGTTGTGCACAGAGAGCTTTTTTTTCCGCCAACATGCAGCATCCATATTTTATAATTAGGTACATGCGTTGTCATATTCATGTTGCAGAAATAGGGCAACGCTACATGCGTCTTCCTGTTCAGTTGTCGAGATGACATGTGTTTCTAGTAGCCCCCTCCCTCCTGAACAATCCCAGTTAGCTGTTTACAGGACGGGCTCAGCCGTTGCTTGGTTACCGAGACGCTGAACTGAAAACCCACAACAGTTGCATTCACATCAAACCCGCCACCACCTAACCGCTATATTCTAGAAATTTAAATTGTACCGAGGTGAGGTGAAAATGATTTATTTTACTTTCTGGTTTTCTCTTTGCATCACAGTTGCCCTTTTAAAAAAAAAAAAAAAAAAAAAAGTACTTTTTTTTACACTGTATCCATGTATCTGTTTTACAGTGTCGACGATGTGAAGCTCCAAGGCCAGCCGGGTGCATGTCTCTCCCCCAGTGACCAGCCGACTGCGAGGCAGCGTCTGGAGGAGCAGCAGCGCTACGTGGAGAGCTTGCGACAGGAGATTCAGGCTGAACAAAGGAAGGCTGAGAGAGAGCTGGAGAGGGAGCAGGCCCACCTCCAACAGCAGCACACTGAGAGTACGTCGTCTTTCCATTTCCACACCAAAAAACGTTATCTCTCATGTCAACTTTACAAATCCAAGTCAACATTATAGATGGTTTTATTTAACATTGGATAAGCTCTTCAGAATGAGTTGAAATATGAATAAATGTTGTGCATTTGTAAAATATCCATACCTAAATGATTCCCTCCTTTTTTTTAAAAATCCTAACCCAACAGTCCAGCAGTGGATTACGCAGGAGAAACGCCACCTAACGACTGTAGAGCTGAGAATCACCCACGAGTCCGGCGTTCAGACGGACCGCATCCCCTCAACCCTCCCGGAGCGAGAGGCAAGTCGTGTGTCTGAGGATCAGGAAGGTCGCGCAGTGGTGGATCAGCCATCCCGGGTGGTACGGGCCAGGAAGAAGGCGGTGCAGGAGGAGCTGCTCAAGCACCACGCCCTCTGCCGATCCGAGAGTCGCATCCGTCGGAGGCAGTTGCACTACCAGCTGGAGAGAATTGCCCGCAAGCGGCATCTGTTGGAAGCCAAGAGGGAATTGCAGCAGCTGGAAAGGGCCCTGCCTCCAGGACCAGACAGCCCAGAGTCTCCTGATCTGGGCTCCCCTCCAAAGCTCAGAGGAAGATCGTTTGTTCCTCGCAGACACTCGTTCTCGGCAGATCTTCTGTCCCGGCTGTACCCACAGAACACTCCTATCTTCAGGTAAGCACATAGACACACGTCTGCAGAGTTAATAGGGCAGGAAGCGTAGAAAATATATATTCATGTGTGAATGAGAAGGCGTGTCCAACATTTGACTGGTACTGTTGATATCTTCTTCTTCAATTTAGATCCTTTTCTTTCTCTCTCTCCGATAGACACTTCCTCAAAAGGAACAGATCCACAGAACTGACGTCGAATTCCTTCACAGCCTCCATTTCCATCGGCAGCAGGAAGTGGGTTTCAGATGAGTGTATTCCTCGGGAGAGAACCCAGAGTTGTTCCGGTTCGCTCTCCTCGGGACAAAGTCAAGGCAGCCGGAGAAGAGTAAACTCCTCTGAAAACCTCAGAGCGACGGCCAAAGAGGAGCCCCAAGCTCAGCCCTTCCGGGAACGACCAGAAAGAAAACCTCTGCTGCCAAACCGAGAACTGTCTTTCAAGAACAGATCGGATCAGAACTCTTCGGTTACTCTGAAGTCACCGCTCGGAACGACTCTGCAGCCAGTCTGCAAAGAGATTATACAAGGAACCACAACGTGCACAATCAGTTCTCAGATTGTCCCTTGCACGAATGAGACGAATCAACCCCGTGCAGGTAACAACGGACTGGAAACCATTAGGAAGACTTTCGCTTCTTCTGTTGGGCCCAGGCTAAAAACAGCTCTGTCCAAAGTGTTCAGGAAACCACCATCAAGTGTGAGTGGAGGACGAAACCCCAAACCTCTGGGGAGGATGGCAAGCAAATTTCACTGGAGACAAAGAAGAGGCCGCAGCCTTAAAGACGCCAAGATGAACCAAAGCCAATGTGCTGTTAAAGCAGCCGTCTCGTGCGAGGAGCTCGACCAAAGGACCGCGCTTGAGGACCTGAAACAGAAGCGCTGGCATAGTGCCGAGGCACTGATGAGCAAGACCAGCAGATGGGTAGAGAGACAGCGGGGATTGAAGGGATGGGAGGAAGAGCCAGAGGACGGAGATGACGTAAGGTCAGACTGCGAGAGCCTTTTCTCTGTCGACTCTCTGTCCTCTGCTTATGTGACGGCCCTCGCCAAGCAGCTGAGACGCGAGGAAGCGGCTCAGAGCGAAGCCGAGAGCGAAGGCAGTCAAATATCTGAAGACTCCTTGGCTGTGGAGAGCGGTGGGAAATACTCAACAGCGGAGAAACTTAGCCAGACTTACTCATCGGTGACAGAACGCTCCCGTTCACCCATGCGGCACCACGGAACAGCAGAGATCAGTTTAGACTGGGACGGCAGTCAGAAACCTCAGGTAATCCCAGTTGAGACGCACTGGAACCAGCAAGGTTCAAGAGACAGTGGTGCCACAACGACGCCTCCTTCCCACAAGTCATTAGCAGCAGATTCCAGAGACAAATTGACAGAGGACTTTGGGAAAATGCAATTTGGCCCACGCTCCCTGAGCAGCTGCAGCGTGAGGGAGCCCGACAATGCGCTGGCGCTCGCCGACGCCTGGTCCTCCGCAGGCGTTCCCAGGACTCACTGGGATTCTCTGCCTTTCCAAAGAATAATAATGTTCAGAGGCGTACAGAGCAGCAGCGCGACGAGTCCAATCGGCATGAACCTCTCGGACTGTCGGAGTGGACGTAGCTCTTCATCCACCAGCACCGAGGGCGTAAACGGTTCAACGGGTACATCAGAACTATTAGATTCTCAGGTTCTAACACCAGAGGAAGCCCTGAAGCAAGTAGGATGTTGTGTGGAGCAAGCGGAACCAACAGGGAACGCTGTTATGTATTCTCCCGACTGCATCAAGGGTCCAGCACGCTTACTGAACGTAGAACCTCAAACCGCTTGCGTGTCACCCGCTGAGATCTACTGCACTGAACAACAAGCCCCACAACTGAAATTGCTTCAGGTGTTAACGGATGCACCTGACATGGCGGTCGTTTACACCGCAATGTCCTCTGACACTAACATATGCACGTCGGGTTGTCAGTCAGTAATGCAGCTCTCTAATACTAGCCAAGGTCAAGTATTAAAATGTATGTCTGACCCTGTAAGTGTCCTCAACCCGTCTACTGGAGAGGAAGTACCATGCGGTCTGGATGGTGCGACAGAAAAGTTGAAAGATATGAACCAATATGAGTTTGGGAACGGCGAACATTTATCTTGTACGCGGGACAACATGTCGGATGAGGCTGAAACCAAAGGAGCTCTGATTGAGCAGTGCATTGCACTACAGCAGGAGCTCGTTAAATCGGCTTTTAAAAACACCAGGAAGAGGAACCAAGACCAGCAGGATGTGTTCACGGGCAGCTCGAAGATTCCAAAAAGGAGCAACGGCAGAGACATGGTAACTTTCTGCTTTGCGGCAGTTGACAATCGGGAAGATATTTGTCCCGGTGACTCAAAAGGAGAACGATCTGCCGTGGACGCTGACGGCTCCCGATTTGAGTCCGTTTGTGACGACGGTGGCATCAGACGAGACGCGGTGGCTTCAGAGGCGTTGCCAGTTTCTGATCCCATGAGAAGGCGACTTGGACAGATCTTTGAGGACTCTGAATGTGGTGACAGTGGATCCTCTGCAGGAGAGAGGAAAGTACTTGGAAAGGGAGATGTAACAATAGAGGAAGCGGCTGCAGAAACAAAAGAGGGCGAATTGCCATTTGATGAACCCAGAAAACATCAAGAAAGTAGAAAACACATATGCAAGTCGGATGCCATTTGTAGCGCCATTGACCTGAGAATCTCAGAAGTGGTCAAAGAGCACGTGACATTGATTGACAGGAAGGGCAGGAGTCAAAGCATGTTTGCCTTGTCGTCCTCCGCGTGTCATTTCAGCTGTAAGAGCGATGAAATGGGACGGCAAGAACAAAAGTTGATGGATGAAATGAGCGAACAGGGAAAAAAAGGAGAAATCCTTGAAGCACGCCTTGCACCTGAAAGGATGAAGCCTGAAAACAAAGTGGACGCCAGTGAACACCTGGCATCCGATCTGTCAGCTGAATTAGGAACCAGCCACGAGAGCGACGCGCTTCAATCCGCTGACGTTACACAGAAGATGGAGCGCGTGCATAACTTTTCTGCCAAAAACAACAACAACGTCCAAACAAATATGACACTCTACAACAGAGAGTCTGAGCACTCCACTGGCAACGCCACTTTGTCCTCGATTCCTGGTTCCTCCATTGATCCTAAAGGAAAGGCCGTGGTGAACGATGCTTCGTGTCAAGAAACAAATGGTTCATGTAAGCAAAAAGTAACTTTGCACCTTAACGCCGTCATCCACGATGCGTGCTTGAGTGAAGTGGACACGCGGAGCTCTCTGGACGCCCAAGTACCCAGAGAAACGCCTCCCACCCTGGGTGACGCAACAGAAAACCGTGGCTGTAAACGTGAAGAGGACGTCGGCGTGGAAGCCGCATCTAACGCTCAAGATGATGAAGATTGTTCGCCCGGGCAGAACTTCCAAAATAGTCCTCGCACATCTGGTGCCACACAATTATTATCCGATGGAGGAAGATGGAGTATTTCATCTAAAAAGGCCAAGGCAAAGAGGTTGAGGAAGACTAAGATCCAGACTCATCCCATGTCCTCCATCGAGTCCTCTCCCAAGTCATCGGATGAGGACGAGGAGAACGACGCGACCACCCGAGTGCATCACGGCCGGCTCTCGTCGAAGTGGGTGAAGCTCGGCGCTCTGAGTAACGGCAAACAAGAAGTCAGACCGGTCGGGAGTGAAGATGCAGATGTGTCGGTGAGCACATCTAAGATGAAGAGTAGAAGTGAAGTCAAAGCGAGTAGAGATTACGCCCCGAAAAGACACTCCTTAGGAGTTATGTCGCAAAGGACAAATGTAGAAGATATCGTCTTGTGTGCAAAGAAAAGCGAACCGCAGCGGGACTCCCCGATGCATTTCGCCTCCAGCGACATCAACCCTTTCGTTCACCAGCGGCAAGGCGAGGACTCAAACCCACAGTGCTACAAGAACCCCGCGTTCGGGAGTGCCGCAGACCTGTCCTGCAAATCTCCACTTTTGAACAGCGCCGAGAAGCAGATAACGAGATGCTGCAGCGTCGACAACGGTTTGAACGGGCAGAACTCGCCCTTCTGTTCCCATCTGAGCACTTACGCCACCAGCAAGGGGCTCTCCAGTACGCTCAGCAGTATGGACGACGACGAGGAACAAGGGAACAAAACCTCTCGGCTCTCGAGTCGACAAGCGTCTGTCGGTCATTTAGAAAATCTGACGGCGACCGACGGTTCTTTAAGCAACAGCTGTGGCTCCAGTCGGATGAATGAAGTTATGCTTGCGTACACGTCTGAGAAAGAGTCCCAGGGAAGCAAAGTACCAGCTCAAAGGAGGAGGACTTGCGAGTATGGCACTCAAACTGAGCACGGCCTTCAGACGGTAACCGGCAGTGGTGCTCCACAGAGGAGAGAGCGGCACAAAAGGAGTAACACTGATGTACCCGCTACACAGAAAGCCAGAGTGGGAATAAAAGAGTCTCCGACGTGGGCCAGTATGGAGAGCATGTCGGCTCACCTCTCAAAGCTGATTGGCAGCACCTCGGACCTGCTGGGGGACGTCCAGGAAATGAGAACGGGCGAAGTCTCCAAGTCCAGTCCGAATCGCAGCGTCCACGCGTCGAACGTCGGCGTCTCTCACAGCGAGTCTGGCGACGACACGCAGAGGGACTGCTCAACGCAAACGGCCGTCGACGTCGGCATCCAGACGTCGGGGTCTTCGGCGCCGGCCGCGGAGGGAGTCGCCGCTCATCGAACGCCCGGCGAAAGGTCCAACTCGCACGAGGTCAATGTGATCGTCAAAGTGATCGGTTCTGAGGTTGTCGACGTGTCCCGAGACAAGACCGCGCACCGCCTGAGTACAGATGACCAGATGCAGAGCAGGCCTGACCTGAGCTTCAACACCTCTGCCTCCCAATCGGAGAACAAAGCACCTCCCGTGAAGACGCCGGGCGAATGTCAACGACACGTAAGATCTGCTTCTTCGCGATGCTCGAAGCAAAGCACGCTCGAGCCGCCGCCGGGTCACAAAAGTGTTCCGACATCCGAAGTCTCTCGCAGGTCGTCGCAAAGCGGCCACCGAGAAAAGCCCCGTCCCTTTTTAAGAAGCGACCCGACGCTCTGTTTAAAGAAACGAGCGACGTACACGGACCGCGCGTCCTCTCCCATTCGTACTGTGGGAACAAGTTTACGCGTGAAGCCGAGAGGAAACTGCGAGTCTGAGAGCGACCGCCTCGCCGCGTCTTCTAGCAAACGATCCGCTCGCGCAACCGCCTCAGAGGACGAGCAAAGACGCGATTGTGACGCGTCCTCTCGTGCATCAGAATCCGTATCACTTGAGAAGGTGAGTGAAATGAGTTGCTCTGTGAGCGTTGGTGCATCACTGGGTAGATACACAGACACTGATGTTGCCTATCGCGACTCCAAACGCCAGAGTTCCTCTCAGCAGTGGAGGACTTCTCCTTCAACAAATGGTTTCACTATGCGGAGCCACATCTCTCCCATCTTAAGACCAGCTGACGTGCACAAACCGCAGGCTAAAGCCACACATGGAACAACGTCAAGCTATTCCCGGCGTGCAGTGGATTCTGTAGATCGTTGCGTTGACTCGCACAATCCATCCCCGGTGAGCAACGGGACAGTTGAGCTCCAAGAGGACGACGCGGTGTCACTGGCGCTCAGCGAGTGCAACACGGACGTCCTGATGAACATCGAACCCGTCACCGGCACGGCGTCCCCGTCTCAACGCTGCCGAGCGGCCCCGGAGGACCTGCCCATGCACAACAAGTTCACCAACTGGTCGGGCGTCAACCTTCAGCGACCGAAACACCCCAACAAGCCGGGCACACATGACGACGACGACGACGAGTGGGGCGAGACGGAGAGTTCCGGCTCGATCGTGGAGTCCGACAGACGGGCCAGAGAGATCGAGAGGCTGCGACAGGAGAGGGAGCAGGTGATGGCAACGGTCAGCCTCAACGTGAACCCGAGGCCGCTGACTGTGGAGCTGACGGAGGCCAAGCTCCACTACGGCCTCGGGGAGACGGACACACTGTTAAAGATGCTGTCCCCGAGGACCAGAGGCCGGCTGGAGGCGCCGACCGCCGCGTCTACAAAACAGCGGCTGTACGATAAGTGAGGATACGAATGATCTTTATTTGGATATGATGCAATTTGTCTTTCTGATTATGGTTTGGTTTTATTAATGTAAATACTGACGCAAAGAGAAAGATGAACAAGCAAACCTTCATGTCTCAGTGCATCGGTGTTTAAACACAAAGACAAAGTTTCCTACTTTTAGATTAGAATGTAACTTGACCTTGAACGATCTCTTTTTGTATTTATTGTGTTTCTTTTGAATCCCTCCTCTCAGACACCGCAGGAGCATTGAGGGTTTGAGGCAGGAGAGGGAGGAGCGTCTCCAGACTCACCAGAGAGCTCGGAGTCTGAGTCCCGGCCAACATCCTCGCTCATCTCCACAAGAGGCGGGTTCCTCCTCCGAGGTGTCTGCCGCCACACCCGGTGGGCGTAAAGAGTACCTCCAACAGCTCCGCCAAGAGGTGATCGATGGCACCAGGTAAGACTTCATACCCGTGTTAGCCCTACACTTTAAACATGAATGAGTTTTCACTGAATTATCCAAATGACAGAGTACCAGACCCCCGAAGAGGAGAAGGCCGCTGTCCATCCGACATCGAGCAGCTGTTGCGGGACTACGGCCGAGCCCGAGAGGAGGCCAGGACGGAGATCGCAAAGGCAAGAGAGCGACTGCGAGAAAGGACCGAGCAGGAGAAGAAGAGGCTCCAGCAGCAGTCCCTGTCTCAGGAAGTCACGGTCAGTTCTTTATTTTTCAATAAATCAATTCGTTATTTGTTCTCAGCAAAAGATAACTTTCGTGAAATAGTTTTTTTTTCTTCTGACCAACATTTAAAAAAGGAAAATTCTTTAAATTTGACTTTTAATCCATACGACACATACATTTTTTTATTTTTTTTATCTACGACACCACTGAATCATCTTACTAGTGTCTCCCGTTTCCCCGTGTGGTCAGGAGGACCTGAGACATCGGACAAGAATCAGCAGCAGCACTTTGTGCACCGGGTCCAGCCTGAGTCTTTCCTCCGGACCGACGTCGGGGTACAACAGCGGAAACACGCTGCAGCGCGGCAACAGACCGCTCCTGACTGGACAGGTCAATAGATTTGAATAACTGAAATGGAAATCCAGCAATGTGTGTGTGTGTATATTCGGTGTGTGACTTGTGTCGTCGTTACCGTTTCCCTCCAGATCCCAGGGTTCCAGGACGAGGGGCCGAAGGTCAGGACGCGTCCGCCTGTATCTGGTCCTCAAAGTGTGAAGTCCCAGAGAGCCTGGCTGTCTGCCCACGGTGAGGACCGCACTTTATAATTTCAAATATAATATAAAATATTGCCTATCGCGACTCCAACGCGACATTCTCTTTGTTGACATCGCATGTTAATATCTAATGCGTTTTGCTAGACGTCCGCCTCGAGCCTCCTGTCGCCTCGTTCGAGCCCCTGATGACTTCCTCTCCGTCGCCCTCAACTCGCGGGCGTCAACGCACCGCCTCCTTCGGCTCCTCCTCTTCCATATCCACGACCTATCAGGACATCACGTCTAGTCTCCTCGGCCGCGCTCTGGCTGAGGTAACGCAGACCTAGAGTCTAGAGCTCAGATACAGAAAACATACATACAGTTTTCAGCCTTTAATTGCCATTGTTATAGTTTTTGTTCTATACCTTCAAACATTTGTATCGGGTTGAATTGCAAATGTCTTTGTCGACAGGTGCGACTGGCTTCTTCTGGGGATTTGAGCAACCTGCTAATGAGCAAGACCACAGCAGGCTGGAGGTGAGCTCAGTCCTTCTCTTGAATAAACTCATCCAAAAATCATCTCCCCCCTCAAGCCACTGTGTCACTGTCTGAGATCAATGAGCTGCAAAGTGACACGTTAACTTAAAAAAAAACACATGATCACATTATATCATTAATTTGCTAATGCTGTCGGTTTTTCTTTTAGTTACCAGGGAGAAGAGCGAGGCGTACGGGCTTACTACAAGCCCTCCTCCAGCCCGTCGGTCCATGGGTTCCTTGGAGCCGGGGAGCTGGACAGACCTCTGGACGGTCTGTGGACCGCAATCTGCCGGCTGTCCAAGAGCCACATGTACAACCGGTCCGTCCGTTCTGTGTGGACGCGACCACTAGATGACAGCACTCAGCTGGGTGAGGCCAACGCGTCCTCCTCACATGGTTTCTTTACGCCACCTGTGGTGGAAGTTTTAGTCAAGAGCTGTACTTTTTTTTTTTTTTTCTCCATCAAAATGTAGTCACTACTTTTATAAATTTTGATTTTACGTAATAACATAATGCATATTTATGGATTAAACTACTCAACTGGATATAAAATAGTTGAATTTAGTTCCAAAAGTAATACTTTATTCTAGTTTTCTACATTTAACATTTTAATTGTTCATACTTTTAGGTACATTTAGCTTGTTTCTCGCATCCTACGTAACATTTTTGGATGCAGTTGGAGTATTTTTACATCGTAAGAATCTGACTGCCTTCTCCACCATGTTGGTACACGGTTGCTGGAGTGCGAGACGGTGCGTGCTAATAATGTTGACTTTAGCAGACCTGAAACATTAAAATAATTTATAATTATTATTTGCAACGGCAGCTTTGCGTGTTTGGAAGAGTTTACCTTGCAAATATTACTTGTATTGTTGCAAGAATATAAACAGAGGAAAAAGCATTTCTATTTTTTTTGTCATTTCTGCAAAACTATTTATACTTTTGCAAGGATACTGCAAATGTATTTTGCTTCAAATGATGAGTCTGCATTCACCAGCTATGTATAGTACAGTAGAGTACACATTCATCACTGATGGCTTGTTGTGTTTTAGTGCACCACCAACTCCACTCTCACACCTGCAGCACGAGGCATTTAATACCTTCGCAACATCATCGGGCCTCACATGTTCATTGTATTATGTAAAATGTTCCTTTTATTTCCAGGTTTTCATCTGACACATTGTCTTTTTGTTGTCTAGTTTACGTACTAACGGATCCGTCCACCTGCCACCTCAGCCAGCCGCGGGACTTCTGCTGCATCAGCACCGAGTCCAGACAGGTACGAGCGCAGCTGCAGAATCAACCACCCGGTCCACGGTGATCACTGCTCGTACGCGGTTCGCCGAGCATCATTTTTTTTCCAGCGTGCTCGTTCACAAAGAACATTTTCCATTTGCTGTCAGATTTTAGTGCTGCAGTTAAACCAGGATCAGACGGTGCTTTTTAAATGAATTCCCACAATTTATGATGAACGGCGTTTGTCATCCACGAAATGTAAACCGCGTACTATTTTTTTCGACACTACCTCGTGAACAACGGCGAGCGTAAACAACCCCGACCTCGATGCGGCGTGGGAGAAAACCTGCTCGGTTATCGCTGATCAAAAGGCGGCGGCGCCTGTTTTTTAAATTTTTTAAATTTCTTTTTCTTTCGCCCCTCCGCCTCAGGCCGGCTTGTGCGTGCTGGCCATGCAGTCCGTGTTCGAGGAGTCTCTGCCTCGTCCCAGCGTGGATGCCGTCCGCGGGGAGATGATGCCCAGTTGCTGGATCCTGCAGCCGATTAGACGCGGCGGACGGGACGCCACCAGGGTCGTCTACCTGCTACAGGTGAGAATAACGTCTCATACATCGTAGTGTTACTGCCACTACGGTAATGGTCAGTTTATTTTTTAATTCCACCTTGAAACGTCTTCTCCAGGTGGACTTGGGAACTCCGTCCTTCCCTCACCGACTGTCGAACACCGTCGCCAGAAGACACGCGGCCGTCATCGCCGATCTCGACGTTTTACTCGCCGAATCCACGGGAGTCATGGCGACGCATCAGCAGTGAGCACTTGGACTGAACTGTCTCCTGCACGGAGTTGGTCTGTCCTTTTGAATTTGCACCTGAAATTCATTTACTTGACTTTTTTATTTTATTTTTTATTCTAAGAGCACTGTTCTATTATTTCCCAGTAACAAAGATGAAGCTTTTTCTTTTTTTATATATATATATATATATATATATATATATATATATATAAAGATATTTTTTGATAAAATATTGAGACTGTATTTTTATATTTGCGATGTACATGAATACATGTAACAATCATAATCCTATTGTACCAAAGATGAAGTCCAAGGGAATGACTTGCTGTGACACATTTAGTGTTCTGCGTTTAGGTTTAAACGGCTTAATAATTAATTATCCTCGACCGCAAAGCGATCCCACGTTATCGCTTCATCAACGTGACGAAACGGGTTTAAAATAAATTGAGTCGCCGCCATTTAAGTCCATTAATATTGCTTTCTATATTGTTATGTGGACAGACAAATATGTCAACGTCAACAAGGTCAACATCACAGCTGGAAAACCTTGTTTTTTTAAAAATAAAATAAAATTTAAAGAGTCCCATCAACAGATAATAAAAGTTGCATTGATTTGATGTGTATTTACTACACAAGTGTGTTTACGTTCTATCTATCTATGATGGATGGATAAATAGATGCAGCCAGCTCTGTTGTCACGGTGACGGGTTATACAAGAGGCAGTAACACTTTGTTCCATATCTGGGTCAAGCAGGTTTTTTTGCAAATATTTGCATGTAAATGCTTCGTTTCATCCTACTTGGATAGATAATGAGGGGGGGGGGGGGGGGGGGGGGGTTGCCAAATATGATTATAACATTAAAGCTGGAACACTGAGATACATGGGGGAGTATTTGAAGGTCAGTTGAGTTTATTTCATTGTTGTCCTGACGAGATGAACCAAGTCCAAACATTTGAAGGAAACATTTGTAAACACAGTTTAACCCCCGATTGGTTCGGCGTGTGTGTGTGTGTGTGTGTGTGTGTACACGTCTTTCCTCATTCACTGCTTATTCTAACCACCCAAAAACCTTGATAAGATGAAGAAAAGGTCAAATATATGTGAGGGGACTGTATGGGGGTTACACTTTGAATTTAATTCCAGGCTCTCTTTGCAATTTACATGTGTGTTAATTGCATAAATTGTCACAATTTAAATACTTTTTTAAAGGTTAAGAGGAAATATGAAGAACCACGGGGGGGGGGAGGGAGGAAGTAAAATAAGGTTCCTCTACTCCCGATAACCTTTGTGCAGTCCCCGCTGGATCGGTAATGTGTTGCGTTGAAGGAATCTTGAGGATGATTAGGCTCCGCCTCCTCCGCCGTTATTTGTAATGTCATCTGAAACCAGGAACCCAAACCTTTTTTAAAAAAAACCTTTTGTAGCAGAACAGGGATTTTAGGATAGAAAAAGTTGCCAAAGTGTCCTTGAGCAAGATGTTCTCACCTGTTCCTCAAGTGTGTGTGTGGTATTTATTTGTGTTCCTCTTGCGGTCTGTTTTTAAAATGCCATTCAATGTGTTTTCTATTTTCTATTTAAACGCGCGTGTGTGTGTGTTCACGGCCGCTTGCACGAAATCGTTAATGCATTTATTGAGAAGTGACTTTGTTTTTTTGTTGAAGCTATGCAGGCGCTGATCAAAGGACTGCGCTCCACATATGAAGCCATATTATTTACAGTAGTCGGATTGAGATTTAAAGACGTTTCCGGGGTAACCAAAGAAGACACAGATACGGTGTGAAGGAACATACACAACTTTTTGTACTGATTTTTCCTTTTTTTTAAAAATATGTTTCTATATATTTGTACATGTTCCTTTTTCTTTCTTTTTTTTGTAAGAAAGCATTGTTATTTATGTTTTGATGACGTGTTGTAAGTATTTTATTATAAACACCCTGCTTCCCGATGCTAATGAGATGTTATGTGGCCCGTGTGTTCGGCCGTTTTTTATATGAATACAATACATATTTAAAAGTGAATTGTGTGTTTTTGCATTTTTTTTTGTCATCTCTGGTCCCAGAATTATTCTTAATCCTCAATTATCATTTGCAATTAGACTAAATATGCTTGGGAATTGAACCTCCGTGTCTAAATGTGTCTGAAGAACAAGAGAGTATTGAAAACAGTCGAGTACCAAAAGCTCAGATTTATATCTTCTTTTACTTTCTTAACTTTTCTGTAAGGAACAAAAGTATATTTTTTCTTTGTTTTGGTCTCTAAACCCACAAACACCCTTCAATGAGCCTCTTTTTTTAATACGGGTTTATTTGTATTTACATGTATCTTCTCTGTGATGCACCTTCACATAACACTTTACCAAATGAAGCACTCTTTGGGCTCATAGACATGAATTTAAACAATGCTTTATATTCAATTCAGTTTATTTTGTATAGCCCAAAATCACAAATTACAAATTTGCCTCAGAGGGCTTTACAATCTGTACACATACGACATCCCTGTCCCAGGACCTCACATCGGATCAGGAAAAACTCCCCAAAAATAACCTTTCACAGGGAAAAAAGGGAAGAAACCTTCAGGAGAGCAACAGAGGAGGATCCCTCTCCCCGGATGGACAGAAGCAATAGATGTC
>NC_046987.1:19138787-19158787 GCF_009769545.1 Cyclopterus lumpus | reverse complement strand
CCTTGTGTGCCATGATAAGAGAGCTGTGCTGCACTCAGATAGACGGCTATCTGAGCTGCTACCCTTCAACCCGCCATTCCACACAGAGAATACACACACACACACACACACACACACACACACACACTCACACACTCTGCAGGGTGACAGTTGAGCAAAGGGACACACACAAAATGGAGATTGTGAATTTGAAAAGCTACACGATAGGCGTGTAAAAGAAATATACCTGCAGCACATCTGAGATCACGTAGATTTCTTATTTTGTACTCATATTTGTCTTAATATGGGACTTTAAAACATTACAACACAGGGATGAACGTCCATTACGATGTCTTTGAGGCCAGGTTTCTTAGCTGGAACCTTGAATGAATCACCTGAAATGAAGCACTAGCCGTCGCAGTCGTACCGCACAGTGTCGATACTGCTTGAAATATTAATTTGAGGCCTTTCAATCACAAATTTTTGTATGATTTCTGAAAAGCACGTTGACAAAAATCCAGAATCTCTGAATGTATAAATATTGTAGAAGTCTCATTGGAACATCATAATAACGCCCCCCTCCCCCCCTACAGACATCCAGACCACCCGAGGACGACGTCCCCGTCGCTCGCCGCGCTGGCCGCCACCGCCGCCATGACCTCCGCGACCTCCACCACGGACTTTGACAACGCGGAGATCGCGCAGCAGTACAGCCGCATCAACACCCGCTTCTGCCTCACCGACGAGGACCAGGACAACGACAACTGCTCCGCCCGGCGGTTTGAGCGCTCGCGCATCAGGGCCCTCGCAGGTGAGCGCATTGCACAGGTGTTCCCCCCCCCCCCCCACCCCCACCCACGTGACATTTGTGGGGCCACATTTTTGAGATGACAGTCTCTTTTTAAGAACGTGGGAAGGGCAGAAAGGTCGAGCTATAACGGGGCGTCTGTTGGAATGGCCTCAATGTGTCACGTGTCAAACGACAAAATCACTCTCTAGTCGACCCTCGATTTTACTCCGACGCTCTCAGCCAGAGTGTTGTTGTGTTTGCATGTGTGTGTGTTAGCGTGTGTGTGTGTGTGTACATGTTACTCGTGGTGTCAACCACCCCACCCCACCCCACCCTCCTTCCAGCAGCTGAGGCCTGAAACCGCTCCGCACCCTCCTCAAGCAACTGAGATCGCTCGCACATTCCCAGAATGCCGAGCGTCTGAGCGATCTGGACAGCTGCCCTCGCCCGTCTGCCTCCAAACAGCACGGATCTCCACCTGTGGAGCGGCTGCTCGCGGGTTTTAAAATAGGACGGGAGGCGGCGAGTCGACGGTCACACCATGAATACTTTCCTTAATCCGTAGAGCTCCGCCACAAGGTAGTGGAACAGGAATTTGGCTCTGTGGAGACGGCACCGTGGAATCTTTTTATACGGCGCTACAGGCACCCAAACACTGTTTGTTTGTTTGTTTGTTCACTAAAGATTTAAACTTGTTTTTCTACAAAGACCTGCTGTAGCCATTTTGAGTATTTCTTGCAGGCGTTTAAATATCTCTGAGTGACTATCAAACTGTAGTACCACATGTACACGATCCACATGCATGAAATCTGCACGTGCACCGTGAACCCCTTGTGGTTTGCTACCTCTTCAGTAATAATGAACATTGTTTTTTTCGGTGGTGATTGGTGTCGGCTGCCTCGTAATCATTGGACCAGCTGACGGGCATCACCCGATCATCTCACCGGCGTACGTACGCCTGCAGCTCCTCGCTCCACCGCCCCAACTTTATCCTGTATTGTCGACTTTACCGAGTATCCATGTATCCGGAGATAACGAGTGACTCACGCGTTCTCAAAACGCCTGTTATTGCCTGTTCGACTCACTTGTCTCTCGGCTCTGTGGCCAGAGACGCACTCATTTCTGTACCTTCTCATCGGGCTCACGGGATGTACTTGACGTGTAGTCGATTGGTTCAATCCAACGTGGCGGTGCTCGTTGCAGACACAGCTGGCAGACATCTGCACCTTCTGTTTCTTCTTGTATTCGTTTGTTGGGGGGGGGGGGGGGGGGCAGTAGTTCCTCCTCAAAGAGATTTGCTGTTAACAACCAATAACTTGACGTGTAAGTGTGTCTGAGTGAAATCGAGAAGCAGTTTCAGACTAAAAGCACATCCAATGTCTATTCCTGGATTTGATGCCCGGCTCTCAGCACTCGCTATAACACACATTTCTGTCTGAAGACATAATACAAAGTATTGAGGTTTTGATATCCAGCCCGACATCTGGGTTGGCATCAAATATTTAGTTGTGTCCCGACCGTTTATTTGGGGCGGCGCTTTCACCACTTCTCTTGCTGTCTCTTTAAGCGATGAAGGCTTCTGTGTGTGGGTGTTGGGTGATATTGTGTTAGAGTGCCGATGCACTGATGTTTCTGTAATGCAATCAGTGTTTCCTGTTAGAGAGAGAGAGAGAGAGAGAGAGAGAGAGATAGAAGAGGGAGGCTCTGAATGACGCCTTTACAGCTTGTGAACTCAGAGATATGCAGCCGGCTAGCCAACAAAGCACGTAACATGCTGAACATCCATCCATTTGCACTCCTCCCCTACATCCACCTAAAAAAAAAAGACATGTTCCTTTGAGAGAGAGAGAGAGAGACAGTTTTGTGTTGGATCAGCGGCACAGGACTCACACTTCACATTCAGTGATGTCACGACTGAGTGGGAGCGCTGTGTGGAGGGAGGGAGCCTCGCGAGCACGTGGACATATTGAAACATAGCGTATGCATGGACGGGGCTACAGAAACCACTCTGAGGAGAGAGTGGAGGCGCAGCATCATCACGGCAGCGGTGAGGAGAGAGTGAGGAAGGACGGAAGAAGGAGGGCGGGAGGGAGGGAGCAGGAGTGAACGCACGAGAGAAAGCTGGAAAAGGAGGACACAGAGCCAAGAGACGGAGAAGAGGAGAGACGCGGAGTGCCAAGCTCCTCCGCCGTGTTGTTGTTGTCTGGTGGGGGTGGGGGGGAGGGGTCAAGATGAGCAGCCCGTGCCTGCTGCGCGCCGTCCCCGTAAGCCAACCCCGGCTCCGAGAGGTCAAGATCAGCCTGAAGGCCGGCAGCAGGGAGGCCGCGGCCCTCCGGAGCGCCGCTGGCGGCGGCGGCGGAGGGACCAAGGAGGCGTCCGGCCGACCACATGCCCCCGCGGAGAAAGAGGCCCCCGTTCGGGTCGGCGTGAGCGTCAGCCGGAGCAGGAGCACCCCGCCGGTCCACCGGACCCAGAGAGCCGAAAGCAGGAAGACGGCGAGGGGAAGCAGCAGCAGCAGCAGCAGCAGGAAGCAGCAGCAGGAGCCTGAACACCACCCGGAGAGGAACGGCACTCTCCTGCACGTCCCGGTCGCCGCGGCGCCCGCGGGACTCTCCCCTTTACTCTCGTCGTCCTCTTCCTTGTCCTCCTCCTCCCGCACCCCCAGACGTCAGCGGCCCTCTCACCCTCAGCCTCAGCCTCCCCCCGCCCTCCTCTCCACCTCCTCCTCCTCCTGCTGCTCATCCAGCGCCAACAACTCCTCCTCGGCTAAAAGTATGAAGCGGGCGCGCTGGCTGAGTTACAGCACCTCCAACATCTGTTTCAACACCATCCTGGATGGACGCTTCAGGCAGTTGCAAGGTACAGGGGGGGGGGTCCTGATGGAAGAGCTGTGTGAGTGTGTGTGTGTGTGTTTATGTTTGTGTTTGTGCGTCCCGGACGAGACGGACAACACTTTCCCAATCTTGCCCCTCCCTTCCCCAACTTGTCGACGGCAGGGAGCTGGAGCTGCGATGTGAGCCGGCGTTAGTTTCTCATCCCGTTATGTGAGAACTGGAGAAAGCCAGCTTCCAAAGAGGTGTCCCTTTTTATTGAACGTATAGGCTAGTCATTTATTTATTTCCGGGAAGCCGTGGCTCTGCCCCAATTGTTCACTGACTTGGCTTTGAATAATTCATAGGCAAAAAAAAAACTCCTAAAAAGGTTGTGATGTTTTTTCCCCCTTTCCAAAAGGTCGTGTTATGACACTCTTGAGGTGCTTCTTTTTCTGAAAGTATAACAAAACATATTCATCGTCTTTGTTTGTCACCTATAACTTCAATGTGACCTTTTTCCCCTTCACAAACTGTTCCAAAAGAACAAAAGCAGAAGTGGGTTTTCATCCTAACCTTTTTATTTTTTTTTTATTAATCTTTCCTTTTGCGTTTGGCGGCGTTTCTCTGCCGGTTTTAACTCGTTTCTGAGTACGTTATTAAGGTTTTAAGTGAGAGGTTTTTGCCCGTCGCTGTGGATCTTTGTTAGCTCGGCACGATGCGCTCCGACTCCCCGATGACAGGAGTGCATTAGTGAGAGCAAGAAAATGGAGGAGAGACGATGCAGGAACAGAGAGAGAGAGAGAGAGAGAGAGAGAGAGGGGGAAACATGCTTTTCTCTGCCTCGGCTAGATTTCAAGTGCAGAGTCAACTGATACGCCGAGCGGTGAACTTCTGAAGCTCTCCCAAATTAGAGTGGTTTGTTCGGAGCCGAGTGTATCGATCCACCGATTGCATGTCGTGGAATTTTCTTTACTTTTTAATTTTTTTATTTACCCCCGTTGTCGTGGGAGATCCGGTTCGAAGGCTGCAAGCAAGAACGAAGCCGGACGGAAACAAACAATATCATGAAAAACGCGACTGATAAAAATAAAGGGAAACAGTTTTTTTTAAAGTTTTTTTTTTAACCATTTGACCTTTAACCTTTTTGGCTTGCCCCCCTCCCAGTCCACCTTGACCTTCACGAGTTTAGGCCCTTGATCTTTCCCCTGTTTACTTTTTTTAAAAATACAATTTGACCCTCAAATGATTGTGAACGTGTGTTCTTTAAGCGGTTGTCGGGTTTTGCCGTTCATGCGTCTTTTAATAAGAGTTAATAAGAGTTATTTAACATTGCAACCCCTTTTAAGAGTGTTGGACTCATGATGGACAGTAGCAGAAGCAGAGATATCGTCAAATATTGATACATTACCCATAATTCAACTCTTATCGTTGACAGTTTGGTTGGAGATTTGGGTGTGCGTTATGCTGGTAGCAGCTAATGTAGCTAATGCAGCTACAGAGGCCTGGTCAACTCACTTGTTTCTAACTTCAGTTTGTCAGATTTCACGCACTCTCCTTTCAAAAGGCTTTCTACAACTTAAACAAAAAGTGCTCTCCAAACACCTGTTAACAGGCTTTTCATGGAGTAAAAAAAAACTGGTATTTTCTTTACGACATGGGGAAAGTGTGCGTTGTGTGCGTTGATCTGACGCTGAGCTGCTGCAGAATGTGAGTGCGTTCTGGCGAAAGCTGGAGGCAATTCATCTCGTCTTGAGGGAAGCATGTAAACAAAAGCCCACAGAGGAGGTGTTGTTCATACGGACTCTGTGTCTGCAGGACAGGTGGCTCTGGCAGTGCCACGACTCAGGGTGGGGTGTCACAGGGTGCTGCTTGGGCCCCCATCCAGTATGAGGCGGATCAGGCGGTATACAGGGAAAATCCATCAGCATGAATAAGTCATTGGGCTTTTTTTTTTTTACTGGAGTCAGAGTGGATGAGGGATTACACAGTAAAAGCATGTGAAACAGAGGAATGTTTAGTAAAGCTGGCATTGATACGCGGGAGAAGTTGGAAAAAGGGAAAGCATGCGAAACGGGCGTCGGGGAAGATGGAAGCCGAGTACTCCAAAAAATATTTAATTCATGTGAGAAAAGAAAAAAGGGCCTGCATGACAATGGAAGCTTCTGATGTACAAGCAAAACATGCAACATGGAGCAGAAGTCGCGGTCATTCCCCCTATTTATGAACACTTCTACCATGAATAAGGAGGAAAAAACCTGTACGATTACATTTTTATTTTAATTTAAGACTAAATAATTAGAATAAGTCAATGTGTGTGTGTGTGTGTGTGTGTGTGTCTCACGAGGCTTGAACGCTCCAATGAGCTCAGACATGTCATCTCTCCATTGGAGCGTAGCCTGAAATACGAGATACTCCGATTAATAAAATCCTGTACGATATTTGAATCTTGCCCGACTCGTAATTTGGATATTATTTCTGAGTTCTGCAAAACTGGAACAGAAGTTAGTCTTTGTGCAGCGGCGGTGTCACATTGAGCTCCGTGAACCGCTCGTCTGGAGACGGCTCGGCGGGATGCATGTAAGCAGCACCCCCTCCCCCCTCCTCCTTCCTCCCTCCTCCCTCCTCCCTCCTCCCTCCTCCCTCCTCCTTCCTCCCTCCTCCTTCCTAAAAGGCCCGGGAGCATCGACGTGCACTCTGCCTCCGCTCAAGGTTCTCGATGGTGAGACGATACGAGAGGAACCACGTGCACGGTTTTATTCCACCATGCACTTTAAACCGTCCTCCGTTTGCCGCGTGTTATTTCTATTTCCATTTCATTCTTTTGGTCCTTGCTGACAGATAATATGACGTGACACCTTTTTTATTTATTTTTTTTTTTTTTTTGAGTTGTTGAATCCGTTGTTCTGCTGAGGGGGAGCGGAAGACGAGCATGATTTATTTACTGTACTCTTGCTGCACCGTGTGTTTTACATACAGTAACGTCTGGTTTCTTCTCTTTGAAGAGGCTGGGAATGGAGCGGGAGCTTCTTTTTTTTATTCGTGGTGCTTTCTGGGTAATTTTTGGATACTGTATAGTAATATATCTTGTTCTATTCTCCTAGCCGGGTTTCTGCAGATTAAACCTGAACGCCTGCATCTCCCATTACTTTGTTGCTGATCCATCTTGCCCTCCATTGCCTGGCCTCTTTTCTTCCACAGTCTCTCCTCCTTCCTCACTCTGTTCTATTGTCTCCTATAACCTTTAATCCAATACCCCCTCCTCTCTCCTTCCTTCACCTCCGTCTCCCTCTTGTTCCTCCCCTTTAGCCGGTTCCTTTTCGCTTGTTCTCCGCTTGAGCCCCGGGGGCCTGAATCATTTATCACACGAGTCATTAAGGATGCAATCCTTTTGCACTCCGTAGTTCGAAGTCATAATTTGGGGTGGGAGGAACAGCGTGGGCGAACGGCAGCGGGCCGTCCGGCGGGGGGGGGGGGGGGGGGGCAGTCACGTGTTGCGAGATGGGAAAACGTCTCATCGCCGGCGGTTGACCTGATAAACGATGAGGAGCAGTGAGTCTGTGTGTGTGTGTACACTGTGAGTGTGTGTGTGTGTGTGTGTGTGTGTGTGTGTGTGCCCTCGCTCCAGATTATTCTAGAATACCGAGAGCTTCAATCAAAAGCTACTCGGCCTCATCTGATGGTTGTCGGCGTGTTTAAATGTCAGCGAGTTGTTAAAAGGGCCAAAGGTGACATCAACGTCCTGTCGTTCTGATTTTATTTATTTTTTAAAGGTGGGAGCAGTGGATTTTTACATAAGAAATTACTTAAAATGACCAATATATTATTAATATTTTTGCTGACACGTTTTTTTTTTTTTTTGTCAATTATTTAATTCACTAATTTGTTTTCAGCTCTTAATATCCCAAATAGTCCAGAAAATAACTCATTGCAGACGCATCGCTGTGGCAACAAGAAATTGCATTTGAGAAATGCCAAAATTACGTTTGAGGCTTATTTAGAAACAATGCCGCTGCAAAATAATAAGTAATAAGAGACTTTTCTTTTTTTTTTTAACTACGCAGGGCATTTAGCTCACTGAATGCAGATAACCATCACAAGCTCACGCCCACTCGCGCCGCCCCGTTCCCGTTCACGTCAAGTGGGGCCCACAAACACACAAACGAATGTCATGCTGATTTATGGTCCCATCAAAAAAATAAATAATCTGGTTTTATTTTTAGCTGCCGAGTAGGAGGACCAGTGTGATCCTCCCAAAAAGGTCCTCGGCGTCGTTCCTGAGATATCGGGCCACGTGTCGGCGTCGGTACCGCACGCCGTTGCTCAACATGTGCAGAGCGCTCTGTTCACTTCCTGTGCACGTGGTGATGTCATCGCTGTGATCGTGTCGAGCATTTCAGTCCTCCTCCTCCTCCTCCTCCTTCTCCGACAATCGAGCAAAAGGAGAACAACTTTTCAGTATTTTATTGATTGATATTTCGCCCTTATTATTTCAATAGAAGAGATGTGATGTTGCAAACACACAGCAGGGATAACCAGATCTTTTGAAGTGGCCTCGTCTTTGACGTGTCCCTATTTGACCTCTTTAACAGGGGGGGGGGGGGGGGGGGGGGGGGGGCAAGCACAGCACTGTGACGGGGTGGACCATTTAATTAACTTTTAACTGAAGTGTAAGTTTTGGACATTGATTAATCGCTCGCCTCTGGCCCCTAAAGTAAGGCCGTGCCGATCATTTATCTTCTGTCAATGAGATTATATAAATAGATATCCTTGATGCACAATTACATCGTCTAAAATTGATAATAACAAGAACGTACGGACTCAAGTTTATGGGAAAAAAAACTGCCTCAACAACTGCAACGTGTGCATACATGTAAACACAGTCGCCGTACAGCTTGGAAATATGCACGCGTGTACTTTTCTTTATAATTTCGCGCTTAAGTTCTTAATAAAAAGAGATGAATACTCCAATAATAGGCTTTGCCGAGCGTTTATTTCTTCTACACTATGTAATAATTGAACGACAAGGAAAAACGTGCTGTATAATGATGAATAATGATCGTCGAAAGGTCACGGAGGTCAGTGAAATGCATTCGTTATTACAGCGGCACAGAATGCTGAGGCTGAGGTCAGTAAGTGGCGAGAGCGCTCGGCTTATAACTCTTGAACTCAAGGATTAATTTAACCAATAAGATTGCTTTGTTTCCAGACTAAATTCTAACTCCGCCATCTATCTGAAGAGCCCTTGAGCGGGACCGTTGACCCCCACCGGCTCAACCGGTTCTTTTTAAACTTTTTTCTTTCTCTGCTCCTCCTTTTTCAGATGAGCGCGAGGCGGTCCAGCAGAAGACCTTCACCAAGTGGGTCAACTCCATCCTGTCCCGGGTCGGCTGTCGCATCTCCGACCTCTACCTGGACCTGCGGGACGGGCGCATGCTCATCAAACTGCTGGAGGCGCTGTCCGGCGAGCGACTTGTAAGAAGCTCACTGGAACAAGTCTCACTTTTTGTATATATATATATATATATATATATATATATATATATATATATATATATATATATATATTTTATATGAATATTTCTCCATCTTTACCATTTTTTTTCTGTCTTTAGCCCAAACCCACCAAAGGCCGAATGCGCATCCACTGTTTGGAGAACGTGGACAAGGCTCTGCAGTTCCTCAAAGAGCAGAGGGTCCACCTGGAGAACATGGGCTCCCACGACATCGTCGACGGCAACCACCGCCTCATCCTCGGCCTCATCTGGACCATGATCCTTCGCTTCCAGGTGAACTTTTAGTTCACCTGAACGCCCATAATCTAGGCTGGATTTCCTTTATTTATTTATTTTGAATCGCTCAAAGCCTGAAGAGTAAATGCTGGGCGTTTTTTTTTTTTTTTTAACAGCTGAATATTCAGAGCATTGATTTTTTTCAAGCTGAGGGTTAAAACAAAAGTCATCGCAGTCCACTTTTTTTTTAAAATCACTTTTATTGCAACCATTATACCAACAATTTACAGGGAAAACAACAGGTTGCACATCACATTTTGATCTCTCTCTCTTGTGATTTTGTCACAGGAAAAATGTTAAATTGTATATATATATATATATATGTCACCATTATATCCCTCATCCCAATAAGATAACACTTTATTATCTTAAAGTTAGGGTTACCCTAACCCTAACCCTCCACAGGTTAAAGAGTTTTTTTAATCATACAATACAACAAATTAACAATAATGATGATTATATATGTGCAAATATATATGTACAAGAAGTCAAGTGATGCCTTACTGAGGTAGAGTAAAAGCTAAATCCATTAAAATATATATACTGCAGTATTATTATACAGTATATGATGCTGGATGACTGACATGGGCAAAGCGTCCCATCTGTGGCCCGGCGACATGAACTGCACCCCGGGCATCGTCGGCACAGTCACAGGTGTACAGTCACAGTTAGCTCGCTCCAACTTCCACGGCTCGTGCCACGTGTCTCGAGCCGAATCGTCCCCCTCCCCCCCCCGGTGTGACTCTACCTGGAGGTCCGCGGAACACATGGCTCTCCATCTCCCGTGCGGCGGGGAGGTAATTTAATGTCTCGTTCCGGGACAGGTAGCTTTGTGGAGCACCGGTCAGAGGGGGCTCCGGACATTAGATTTGGGGATTCTTGTTGTTGTTGTTGTTTTCTTGCACAACAAACAGGAATGTCCTCGTGAGGGAGTAGTGTGTGTGTGTGTGTGTCTCGCGGAGGGGTTTGGGGGGCTCATATGCTCGTAAAGCAGCTGCGTTCGGTCTCGTGCGCGCGCACCGGTCGCCGTGTAACGTTACGCTGTCTCTCGGGGTTTTTCTCCCCCCGGTGAGCTAGTTTAGCGCAGACGTGCCTCACCGGAGAAGGATGTTTTTCTTCCGGTAGGTGGGCGTGTCCGACCGCACGTCGCCTGCCGACACGCCGTCTGCGTTTGCCTCCACCGGGAGAACGTCCTATTTCACACGAATTTATTATATTTTACAAATGCAATTGTATTATTCTAACGAATTGTTCCAGACCTACGTACTACGTTTATATATATTTTATATATTTATATATTTATATATTTATTTATTTATTTATTTATTTATTTATTTATTTATTTATTTATTTATTTATTTATATATATATATATATAAATTAATATATTTATTTATTTACATATTTTTATGTGTGTGTATGTATATATATATATATATACACACACATAAAAATATATAAATAAATAAATATATAAATATATATATATATTTATATTTATTTATATATATATAATTTTTTATGTATATATATATATATATATATATAAAATTATATATAAATATATATAAATTACACATTAAAAAAAAATGTATATATAAATAAATAAATACATATATATATTTATTTATACTCACATCTAAAAATGTCACCGTTACATTTCTGGTCTGTAAACTCACACGATATTAGTTCTATTTAACATGTGTATCACAATCCTCAAATAACACGAGGAGTTGGTCACCTGTGCAGCCTGACCACCGTTAAAATATGATCGAAATTTGACAGACCAGTCTCTGACTAACCGACTGGTCTCATTGGGGTGTGTATGCACGCATGCAGCACAGAACCAGTTTCAACTGGCGGCTTTTCTGACTTTATTTTTCCTCGAATGCTTCGGGTTCCAGAGACATTATTATCTGCTGTAAGAAGCAAAACCCAGAACATCAGAAGACGTCTGTTTTACTGTTTTTTTTATTATTTTTTTTAAATCTTCCTGGAGGGGGCATATATTTATTTTTAATTTGACAGCAGCTCCGTTATTTTTAGACACGTTAGTTCAAAAAACAATATGGCCTCCTGCATTATTCAGCCTTTTCAAAGAAAAAGAAAAGGAAAAAAGACAGGAGTTGACTCGGGTCTTGTCTGTATCGTTTCAGTCTTTTATAAAGCGAGGAGAACTAAATTTAGCTCTCTCTCTCAGGGCCTGTCCCTCAGATCTTATCTAATTATTGGTCCACTGTGTGTGGGAAAATAATAACTTCAATAATTACCACCCAACTATTGAACTGGATCTTTGGTTTGGATTTGTGAGAATCCAGTCGGCTAATAAATAACGTTAATGATTTATAACTTGATACGTTTTTTTCTTTCTCTTTCGTTGCACGAATGAAATCCTCCTCGTATGGCTGCGAGCTATAATAAATCATGCATTTCACAAAGGGTATCCGAGGCCACTTTTCCCAAAATGTTTTCCCCGGCTGCTGCATCCTATTAGCGACGCGTTACTATCAGTTAAATGTTTGTTCTCTGCATGCGAATTGTTCCTCGTTTGATTTGCCAAACCCTCGCAAGTCGTTAGTCACGTTTCATTATTCATCATCCAGCTGTGCTTGTTGTTTTAAAAAAAAAAAATCAGATCCAGGACATCGTCGTGGAAACGGGCCAGGCGGACCAGAAGGAGACGCGCTCAGCCAAGGACGCTCTTCTTCTGTGGTGTCAGATGAAAACGGCGGGGTAAGTGGAATTCGTGAATTGTTTTAGTGTCCCGGGTTCTTGTTTCAATCATTAATTTGTTATGTAAAAAACATATTTGAGCGTCTTGAAAAAAGGTTTTAATAATAACGTTTGCTACTAGTTTTATTAATCACGTTTAAAGACGTAGTTGGCAATTTCCTTCAAGGACTAGTTTGGTGTTTTTGGAAATAGTTTGCAGATAGTTGGATAAGAAAATCCATGCGGATGAAGTTACTGCTAGGAGACAGTTAGCTTAGCATAAAGACTGGAAAACAAGGGAAAACAGATAGCCTGGCACGTGTCAAAGTTAACAAAATCCCCCTAAACAGCACCTATAAAACTCACTAATTAGCATCAAATGTGTGCAATTTGCATAAAAACACATGTTTCACGAGAGGTTTTGTGCCGTCGGGCTGATTTCGTTACCTCGGACAGACCTCCTTCTGGACTTCATGCTGACCCGAGCTTAACCGGCTGCAGGCTGTATAGGTTCATACCGCCCAAGCAGATAATATTGATCTCCACATCTAACTCTCTGCAAAGAAAGCAAATGAGATGTTACACCATTCTTTAAGGTTATAAGATCTTCATTTGAAGCGTCGTCCAGTTCGGAATCAGTCAAATCACAAAATGCCACTAAATGTCCCGAGTCTCCGAGTTGGAGGAGCGGAACAGATCCCGGACCGTTGATTTAAAACAGGATCTTCTCAGCGATGTCCCTCATGCTCGTCCCCACTGGCTTTGTTGTTTTGCAGGTATCCCAATGTCAACATCAGAAACTTCACCACCAGCTGGAAAGACGGCATGGCCTTCAACGCTCTCATACACAAACACCGGTAAGAAGAGACGAATGGCCGAATCCACTCTCGGCCCCGCTCTGCAATGTAAACATCCATGAAAACCCCGTCTGCTCAGTGTCTCTCCTCCTCATTCTGCATTCGTCTCTTTCACCTCTCTCTTTCCTCTTTTGCTCCATCTTTCTCTCCCTCTCTCTCTCAGGCCAGATCTGGTGGACTACGGCAATCTGAAGGGGTCAAACCCCACCCACAACCTCCAGAGCGCCTTCAACGTCGCCGAGCAGCAGCTCGACGTGACCAAGCTGCTGGACCCCGAAGGCGAGTGACCGACGGAGAGGAGGCCGCCCGCGTGGAACTAAAATGTTTATGAGCTTTTGAGGCTGGTGGAAAAAAAAAAACCTCAGGACCAGAGACGGTCTGTCTGGCTTTGGCTGCGACTTGACGTTTCTTTTTTTTTTTGCAGATGTGTTCACGGAGAACCCAGACGAGAAGTCCATCATCACGTACGTGGTGGCATTCTACCACTACTTCTCCAAGATGAAGCAGCTGGCTGTCGAGGGCAAGAGAGTCGGAAAGGTGAGCTGACGTATTTGTTTCCATTAAAAAAACATATATATAAAATAGTAATATAAGTTTCCGCTTCTCTGATCCGTCTTTCGAAACCCCCTCTGTCTCCAGGTTCTGGATCACGCCATCGAGACGGAGGCGATGATCGATAAGTACGAGACGCTGGCGTCGGACCTGCTGACGTGGATCGAGCAGACCATCGTCGTGCTGAACAACCGGAAACTCGCCAACTCGCTGACGGGAGTCCAGCAGCAGCTTCAGGCCTTCAACACCTACCGCACGGTGGAGAAGCCGCCCAAGTGAGTCGAGTCGCATTGCACCCTGCTCTCTTTGTGCGGGGCTTTTTAAAAAAAAAAGTATCTTTACAATAAGAAGAACAATTCATCAAATATCCACAAAAACACACACATTGTAATTTATGAGAACTTTTAGTGGATTAGAGTGAAATCTAATAACTTAGGGCACAAAATACCATCATTAAACTCCATTGATACAAAGGAGAGAGCTATATGTTGTAATAGTTTGCAATACACTTATTAGTTTGATTTCTAATGTTTTTTTGTGTGTTATATGTAAATATTAACGTTTTTCTTCCTTTCAGCCAAGTTCAAATCCATTTTATAGTGAATTAAAACTTTCAGTTAAATGCACAAAATGCAAATAAGTCACTTTTTTCAATACATTTTATACTATATTAAATATTTGTAACTTATTTTTGCATTATCTTACATTTTTATATTCAGTACAATCAATACGTCTAATGCATTTTGGACTTTTTTTTCCCGCTATTAAAAAGACACATTTTATTTATTTTTCGTCATCTAGAGAGCAACAAACAAACAAACAAACAAATGTTAAACCTATTGCTGATCAGACATCTTAATCACATATAATTGAGCACAATTGATGTGGATGTATACATATGGATAGATAAATAAATAAATATTAATATAACTAGACCTTAGATGGAAGTGAAACAATTATAGAACAAATACATTTATTTATTTTGTTATACTTTTTTCAATGATTTGTATAGTTAGAATAAGATTAGGTTATAATATAAATACATTAATACATATGTTTTAGAAAAAATATATGTTTTTGTTTTTCAGGTTCCAGGAGAAGGGAAACCTGGAGGTTCTGCTCTTCACCATCCAGAGTCGCATGAGGGCCAACAACCAGAGGGTCTACACGCCTAAAGAGGGAGCCCTGGTCGCAGATATCAACAAAGTGAGAGGGGGCATGTCGATTCATCCTCAGTATATTTTCTTGATTTAGCGGAGTCATCATTTGGGCTAGAAAATGTCAACAAATAACAAAAAAATAGCAATTAAAAGGTCTTCAAATAGCTCGTTTTGTCCAAAATGCTGAAAAGATATTCAGTTTATCATCGTATAAAACAAAGAAAAGCAAAAATATACTCCCAATTTTGCCATTTATACAAAAGAAATCCCCAGAATAAAACAATGAATCAGTTATTAAAAACAAATTAACTAATTGATTACTCGACTACAGTTTTAATGTTTGTATTTTCATTTGAAGTCTCGCTTTCGAACCGGCGTGTAAAGGCACACGGCTCGTTTTAAATGGACATAATGCAAAGATTAAATCACAGATTTCATCCTATAATGCAGTTCAGAATCTGTAAAATAAAAGAATCTGTAAAATAAAAGATATATCTTGAAGAAAAAATAATGTCCCGACAGCAACACAGGCACAAAGACAGGCTGGGATCGATCTCCCTCTGATGAAGCAACATTTTTGGATAATCAATTAATAATTTCAGTAATTTCATCACGCAAATACATCCAACATGTTCTACCTCCAGTTTGAAATGATTTTCAATGTCAGCACCAGTTCAGGAGCCGACGTTTGACCTGCTTATTGTTCTTTGTGGGCGGGATCAAGCGAAGAACGCCTTGACTCTGAATACAAAGAAACATAACAAGTAAACAAGTAAACAAACACCACCTCCTCGTCTGCGTGCGCAGGCCTGGGGCCGTCTGGAGAGGGCGGAGCACGTGCGCGAGCGAGTCCTGAGAGACGAGCTGATCAGACAGGAGAAGCTGGAGCAGATGGCGAGGAGATTCGACAGGAAGGCGGCCATGAGGGAGACCTGGCTGCTGGAGAACCAGAGGCTGGTGGCGCAGGTAGCACACCCACGACGAGATGATGGGGCTTGTTCTCACCCTATTACAATTAAGTTGCATGCATGACATCACATAGTTTTACAGATTTGCTTTTAAATTATTGATTCTCCAACCTAATTATAGGCGATGAGAGCTAAAACGGCTGAGACGGGTCGCCATGACAATAACAGAAAGATGACACCGGCTAAAAAGTGTTATTTGCGAGTAACGAATGGCAACGTTTTGAGTTAGTGAGAAGAAGTTAGAATAAGTGATATGTTTAGCTGTTTGTTAACAAAAAGATGGAAGTTAAAATCATCTGTACTGAAATAGTCTAGAAGCTCTTTGTAACTGTTTTTTTTAATTGTTATTGTTGTTTACAAACCTTCAGCACATTTGTTAGAGCTTAAAAATACACTACAATAAACATAACTTAGTAGCGTTATATAAAAAATGCTCCGCTTCGAGTATGAATACAATCAAAGTATTTAAAAAAAAAAGGTTAACACACACACACACACACCTTGAGGTTCCTTCTCCCCTGCTCTCCGTCCCCTTCAGGATAACTTTGGTTACGACCTGCCGGCGGTGGAGGCCGCGAAGAAAAAGCACGACGCCATCGAGACGGACATCGCCGCGTACGAGGAGCGCGTCCAGGTCCTGGTGGACATCTCGAAGGAGCTGGAGTCCGAGCGTTACCACGACGCCAAGCGCATCGACGCGCGCAAAGGCAACGTCCTGCGCCTCTGGGACTACCTGCAGGAGCTGCTGAGGGCTCGCAGGGCGCGCCTGGAGAAGAACCTGACCCTGCAGAGGATCTTCCAGGAGATGTTGTACATCATCAGCTGGATGGACGACATGAAGGTACGCGATTGCGTCGTTTTCTAGGTGCGCGCCCTGGAAAAAAAAAAAACTGGAGATCCGACCGCCGTGTCCTCCTTCTCTGCAGGCTCGACTCCTGGCTCCTGACTTTGGGAAGCACTTGTTGGAAGTTGACGACTTGTTGCAGAAGCACGCTCTGCTGGAGAACGACATCGCCCAGCAGGCGGACAGAGTGCAGGGCGCCAGCGCCGCTGCGCTCCAGTTCGCCAACGGAGACAGTAAGTGGCTGTTGTTGGCGATGAGGACAATATTATGTCTGTTGCACCGAGTAAAACTGTCCAAATAAATACTGAAAATAATCATGAGATGCTTTCTGTGATCGGATATTTCTTCCAATTTTATTTCGGCAAAGTTTATGAATTACTGCTTTTTAACAACAACAAAAAACATTTTTAACCAATGGCCAAATAATTAATTCAGGATTTGGATCCTCATTTTTCAATTTTCAATAAAAAATAATGTTATTTACACCTGCATTCAAAGTACATTAAGGGCAATTAATATGAATGTTAATTCATTTTAAACTAGCTACCCTATTTAACAAACTTATAAAAGGTTAACATTGGCTCAGCAGATAATATTACAGACATATATATTATGTGTGTATATATATATATATATATATATATATATATATATACATATATTTATAAATAGATATATTTATACTGTATATATATACATATATAAATATATATATATTTATATATGTATATATATACAGTATAAATATATATATATATATATATTTATAAATAGATATATTTATACTGTATATATATACATATATAAATATATATATATTTATATATGTATATATATACAGTATAAATATATATATATATATATATTTATAAAATATATATATATATATATATATATATATTTATTTATATATATATATATATTTATATATGTATATATATATACAGTATATATATATTTATATATATTTATAAATATATATATTTATATATATATATATTTATATATATATTTATATATATATTTATAAATATATAAATATATATTTATAAATGTATATATATACATATATATATATATATATATATATATATATATATATATATATATATATATATATATATATATACATACACACACACTGACTATTGCCCTTCATTTTCTCCCCAGGCTACAAGCCGTGTGATCCTCAGGTGATCCGGGACCGGGTGCAGCACCTGGACATGTGCTACCAGGAGCTTTGTGCCCTGGCGGCCGAGCGAAGAGCTCGCTTGGAACAGTCTCGGCTCTTCTGGAACTTCCTGTGGGAGGTGACGGAGCTGGAGAGCTGGATCAGAGAGAAGGAGCACATCTTCTCCTCCCTGGACTACGGCAAGGACCTGACGAGCGTGCTGGTGCTCCAGAGCAAGCACAGTGCCTTCGAGGACGAGCTGGGGGCCCGCCGCTCCAACCTGGACCAGGTCCTGGCCGAAGGGGACGAGATGATCCGGGCCGACCACTTCGGCTCCTCGAAGGTTCAAGAATGCATGCACGGCATCGCCAGCCAGTGGCGGCAGCTGGAGGAGCTGGCCGCGTTTCGGAAACAGAACCTGCGGGACACCCAGAGGTTCTTCCAGTTCCAGGGAGACGCCGACGAACTCAAGGCCTGGCTGCTGGACGCCAAGAGGCAGATGGGCAGCGACGACACGGGCCACGACGAGTACACCACCCAGCGGCTGCTGAAGAGGCACAGGGACCTGAGGAACGAAGTGATGAAGAGCGGCGCCACCATCGACGCTCTGTCCAAGCAGGCCAACGGGCTGCCGGAGGAGCTGCAAAACACCCCCGATATCCAGAGGCGCCTGAAGGACGTCAAGGACCTGTTCGTGGAGCTCATGTCGCTGGCTGACCTGAGGCAGAAGAGGCTCGATGACGCCATGGCCCTGTACACCATCTTCAGTGAGACGGACGCCTGCGAGCTCTGGATGGGCCAGAAGGAGACGTGGTTGGTGGGCTTGGAGGTGCCCGAGAAGCTGGAGGACCTGGAAGTAGTACAGAATAGGTGATGTCCTTGTGCACTCCTGAATTATTGTTTCACACGTCTAGGTTCTTGTCTTAATGTGTCATCTACTTGGTCCTTTAACAAGCACTTTTCTTGTTTCCAGGTTGAGCATTCTGGCTCAAGATATGTCAAATGTTCAGTCGAGAGTCGATGACGTCAATAAAGCCGTGAAACAGCTGGAGGACAGCAGACACCCTCGCACCAGAGAGGTCAAGGAATGTCAGATGCGACTGAATAAGAGGTGCTTTATGTTCATTTTTATTTTCATTATTAAGTAATAATAATAATACATTTCATTTGTATAGCGCTTTTAAAAAAAAAAAAGTACTCGAGGCACTTAAAATACAGTAAGTACAATAAGCATCGTAAATATCTAAATGTGCATTTACATCTGAAATACAATACATCTGGCATATCAAAACAGGTATATAATCTGTTATATGTACCTGTAAAAGGCGTTTCAATGGTATTTAGAGGATATAAAACATAACCTAACATATAATAATAACATATTTCTCCTTTCAGGTGGGAGGCCTTCAAGGCCATGGTGGAGGACAAGAAGAGGAAAGTGGATTCCGCCGTCAGTCTGAACAACTACGGGCTGGAGTGCGACGAGACCGAGTCCTGGGTCCGAGACAAGACCCGGGTGATCGAGTCCACGCAGGACCTGGGCAACGACCTGGCGGCCGTGATGACCATCCAGAGGAAGCTGTTCGGCATGGAGAGAGATTTGGCCGCCATCGACAACAAGCTCACCTTCCTGAGCGAAGAGGCCGATCGGCTGGCCGCGGACCACCCGGAGAACGCGGGGGACATCTTGGCCCGCAGAGGGGAGCTGGACGCGGCCTGGGACGCGCTGAAGAAGACCCTGAAAGACAGAGAGGACTCTTTAGGCGAGGTCAGCAAATTGCAGACCTTCCTCCAAGACATGGACGACTTCCAGTCGTGGCTTTTCAAGACCCAGAAAGCCGTGGCGTCGGAGGAAATGCCCGCCTCGCTGCCGGAGGCCGAGGAGCAGCTCGTCCTCCACGACGCGGTGCGCGAAGACATAAAGAACCACGAGGGGGACTATCGCCTCGTGAGGGACACCGGAGCAAAGGTCACCCGGGGCCAGGAGGAGGATCCACAGTACCAGCAGCTGGAGCAGAGGCTCAAGGGGCTGGATCGGGGCTGGGTTGAACTGCAGAAGATGTGGGACAGCCGCAAGGACTTCCTGGACCAGGGTCTGGGCTTCCAGCTGTTCATGAGGGACAGCAAAGCTGTAGAGGCCATCCTCAACAACCAGGTACTGTACATACACGGCTCGTCTCCAAATGGTACAGTCCATAGAGTCGGCGTGAGCTTTAATGATGGGGTTACAGGTATTTAAAACATGCGTTAATGGAGGAATGCGGCGCGGTCGCTTCCAAACGTTCACTGTGTTTTCTCCTTCTCTTCCAAATCGCTTTTCCGTCTGCAGGAGTACACCCTGGCCCACATAGACCGGCCGGACACC
>NC_046987.1:19121112-19138587 GCF_009769545.1 Cyclopterus lumpus | reverse complement strand
ACACACACACACACACCTCCCCCCCATGTGTATCTCCTCATCCATCCAAATCTGTCCTTCCCCCTTGCTTAAGATTTTCTTCGACTACACTTCTCCTTTCATCTCGCATTCCTTTTCCGCATCCCTCCTTTCCGTCCATCCTCATCCCTCATTCTGAGTGACCGCTGGTCCCCGAGGCGGCGAGCACATCAGACTGGCGAAGCCCTATCTCCCATCGCACGCCCGCCACCCCCCTCCCCCCCCTCCCCTCCCCCCTCCCCTCTCCATCCCTTTCACTCGCTCTTTCGCTGCTGGCAGCATTGGCAGCATGACAGTGCTTTCCCAGGGCAAGGCCTTATGTAAACAGCCCCATAGCACCAAGCAGTGTGTGTGTGTGTGTGTGTGTGTGTGTGTCTGTGTGTGTGTGTTTGTGTGTGTGTGTGTGCGTACATGTGTGTCTGAAAGAGCATACAATTTCCTACTATGTGTGCTTGTGAGGAGAAAAACAAAAGACGTGGACAGAGTGCATTTGTGTGTGTGTGTGTGTGTGTGTGTGTGTGTGTCAGGAATGCCTGTTATTAGCTGTGGAGGTCATAGCCGCTGATAAAGTGTACAGATAGAGGTTAGGATCTCTCTGTACCCACCTTCTGAGAAAGTGAAGCATTTCCTTTCTTTTATTCCTCGGGGCGCGTTTAGTCGATTGAAGATGATACGGCGCCCGCCGTTTGATTGGTTGACAAAGCAGTCTTTGATTGCCCCCCCCCCCCCCCCCGGGGCCTGTCCCAGCCACGCTCTCGGACGACCTTCAGGAAAGTTTACCAAACTTTGCTTTGATTCCCCCCCCCCCCCCCCCCTCCCCCCCCCCTCTCCTTGTATCCTCCCCCTGGATTCCCCCAAACAGTCGACAGCCTCTCCATGATAATGAGCAGCGAGCGGCTCTCGCTCCGTACAGCTGACTGGAAAAGAAAATCACGGGGCTTTTTTTCTTTTCTTTTCGATGGCGAAGCGAGTGGCTTTATTGCAATCTCATCTCAATCAGCGGCAATCAAGACCGTCTAGGGCCCCCCCCCCCCCGGAAAAAATATTAGGGTCGCGCTGCCCTCCCACGCGTCCAGTCTGGAGTCGCAACGACGCTGATGACTGAGATAATCTACGGTGCTGTTTGATGACTGATGATGAGGAGGAGGAGGAGGAGGAGGAGGAAGTTTTTTCTTATCCTGAGAATGGTGTAAAGTCCTTGATGAATTCATGCACATCATTATAAACTTTCTCCTGCCAGGAAAAAAGCCTGCAACATGCAAACAGAAAGACAACACAATCCCACGCGCACAAATTCTTCTCCCAAATCCACCCAAACTTATTGTCTTTTTTTTTTTTTTCCCGCGCATGCACTCGCCAATTTTACGAGGGTGATTCTGACCTCTCCTTCTCCCGTCGAGTCTCAGACAAAACTCCCATTGTCTTTCTACCTCCACGGCTAACTTTGAAGAGAGTTATCGACGGGGGGGGGGGGGGGGAAAGGGACGCCTACTGGCATCTAAAGATAGCTGGAGAAGAAAAACTCTCACGCCGCTTTGAAGTGCTAATTGATGCTATCGTAGTTAGAATCACAGAGAAGTCCTCGAATTTGTTTTCCAAGAGGAGTAATCTTGATGTAAGACTTTGATCTCTCTGAACCCCGGGTCTCTTCGCTTTTTTTTTCTCCTTCTTCCTGGCTTCTCCCAGAGTTCTAGCACAACTTATTAACCTCGCCCCTTATTTACCTTCCCCCTCATTATCGGATGTCATTGAAGCGTATAAACTACACTTCCCTCTGTTGTGTTCAATGTCAAAAACCTCGGTGTCCTCTAACCTGGAGGAAATGAATGATGCCGAAGGGGCCCGCCCATGCGTGTATGAGCGCGAGTGTGCGTGAGGCTTTTATGTGTATATTTGCCTGTGTTCCTGCATCAATTACCCATCTGTGAGCAATTTGTGTGTGTGTGTGTGTAGTAGCTGTGTGCCTTTTGTGAGTGTGCGCTTGTGTTCCTGCCTCAATTATCTACCTGAGCAGAATGTGTGCCTGCACATGTCTGTGTCTATACTTGTGTGGGTGGTGTCTGAGTGCACGCACCACAGGACACGACCTGTGTGCATAAATAAGAGTGGCTAAGCATTAGCATCTGTGTGTGTGTGTGTGTGTGTGTCGGAGAGAGCGGTGCAGTGTGCAAAGCAGAGGGCCGGCCCTGTCTGAGACTGGCAGGCAGAGTTATTCACGGATCACGGCAGACATATGGGCAGACTGGGACTCACTGAAGACATGCCCTTACCGCTGGGACTGATACAATGAGATAAACAGATGTGGAGGAGGCCCCGCACACACACGCACGCACACACACACACACACACACACACACACACACACACACACAGAGACGTTTGACTGACACGCTCCGAGATGTTTGACAATCACACGCGCCCGCAGACTTTTTGAGAGGCGCTCGTGGAGTCTTTAACGCCGCCGTGAATACGCAAAGATGCCAACGGATACACGAGTACATGAAGTACCACGCGTTGTGCACATATAGGCAATCGACGTGCACACACACACACACACACACACACACACACAAAACCCCAAACCTGAACCCTCATGGACTGATAACTCTTTATCAGAAGGCGCACGACCTCATCGTCTACTGTTCCAGCTCAGTGGCTTCTGCACACTTTCCAACTGTGACCCCCTTACTAACAACCCTATTTCTGCCCCCCCCCCCCCCCCCCCCCGCTCTCTGTAGGTGTAAACCGATACGCTTTTCTTTTCTCTCAATTCCTCCACCAGCTCACCCCCCTCCCCATCTCTTCCTGAGTCTTGTCTCCGTGCCAACTGTTGAATGGTGGGGGTGGTTGGTGTGGGGTTTGGGGGGGGAGGGGTGGGGGGGGGGGGGGGGGGGGGGGGTGAAGGATGCAGCCAAAAAGGATCGGGAAAAAAAGGGAAAGCAGGAGGAGGCGTGTGAGGGGTTGAAGGGGTTGGAGATTTCTGCAGAGGCTTCCATTCACCGTGCCAGCTGTCCTGAGAAAAATACACACGGCACCGACTGGGGTGAACATTTTCTCCCGAAAAAATAAAATAAAATAAATAAAAGCATCTCCAGATATGCGCCATGTCACTGCCGGCTTTACAAGAAGACGCACGGCGAATATAGAAATAGAAACACACAAGAGTCGAGACACCTACATGAGAAAAGAGGAGGGGGCTGGTCATTGTCAAACACGGACAACTTATCCAGGACCGGAATAATGCCGTGGTAGCGAACCTGTCAATCACGACGTAGCCCCGCCCTATAAAGCACTCTGCGCTTTATCGTATACATTTTTCTCTAAATGGGACCATCATTTCATAAATGAACATCATGTTGTATTGAAGACTTGAAAGTATAGAAAATTATACCATAAACTTGTGTTTAAATTGTTTATGAGGGAACAAATCAAGTGACAGGTAGGCCCATTTTCTCATTGACTTCTATAAAATTGGACTTCTATTTGTAACCAGAGAAGTCGCCCCCTGCTGGCCATTAGGAAGAATACCCTACAAGGCACTTGAATGACTACATGTCTGGCTAGTAGACATGCTTTTTAAACTTTGGACCGAATCTAAAGTTTGTTAAAGTTCTGACAACATACTAACTGACAATCTGACTGAATAACATTCCATACTTATTGAGTATATTATTGAGTATATTTGAGAAAAACTAAATCATAACAACAAATAAGAAGGTCTCCTTAAACCAAGAATCGTGCATGTACCTCAGAACCATTTCAGAAGCTTCTCCCAACCTTAATGAAACACCCAAAAGAGACCGAGCTTGGTTTTACAGTCGCATTTCACCGCCACCACTACAAAGAAAAGAATTGGAGAAAAAAAAAAAAGACTTGAAGATGAAGGTTTGAAGAAAAAAAAAAACGAGGGGAAAAAATGAGAAAATGGCAAAGCGGAGAGAACATCTCGCTGTGAGCAATTTGTCAATTTCAGTTTGTGGATTTTTTAGTTGCAGCTTCTCCCAAGACAAAGAGAGAGGAAGATGGGAAGAAGAAGAAGGAGAAAAAGAAGAGGGGGGGGGGGGGGGTTGTTTTGATGCCGAGTTCTACACCTGGGAACCTGCTGAGGAAGCCAGGTTTGGAAAGCCTGTTTGAGTGTGAGCGAAAGACTGTGAGAGAAAAAAAAAACACTCTGTGTCTGTGTGTGTGTGTGTGTGTGTGTGTGTGTGTGAGTGGGTAGGGCACGTATGCTTGTGGAACTTTGTACATTGCTGTGTGTGTGCAAATGTTTCTATTTTGGTATTTCTGCTGTGTGTGTGTGTGTGTGTTAGAGATAAAGTTTTGTGTGGGAGATTGAGAAAGAGAAATTGAAAGACAGAGTGAAAGAGGTGAAGATACACAGACATATAGAGGAAGAGGTGAAGAGCCAGCAGAGAGAGAGAGAGATAAACTGATGGAAATAGACGGCTTTAGAGAGAGAGAGAGAGAGAGAGCTGGAAAAGATGGAGGGAGCAATAGACTGGGGGCACAGAGGGAGAGAAAGAGGGACCTCTGGGAGCCGCTAATTCAAGGACCAGCTAATGCACACATCCATGAAGACCTGGAGCTTCCTCTCCAACTACAAAGGAGTCTGCTCTGTTTTCCTCTGAGGATGCCCAGCAGCACTCCTAACACTGTGAGGTCTTTGTTTCTCCCGTTTCCCCCCCCCCCCTTACTCTTCTCTCCATCCCTCTTTCTCCCCCCCCCCCCCCCACACACTCTTTTTTTTTTTTCCAGCATCTGCACACCTCCTAATCCTCGCTCCTTCTTCTTCCGCAGAATTGGCGAGGGTGTCTCTTTTATTTATTCATTAGCTTCTCACCTATACTTGTTTCCCTTTGTCCCCTCTTCTTTCCCCTCCCTCATCTCCCCCTCTACCTCTCTCTCTTTCTCCCACTGGCTCAGTGTGTTGCATCGTATCGCCGTTTGGATTTGGACTGTTTGCCGTGTGAAATGTCTCGCTGCGTAATATCCAGAGTATATTCAGAGTATATTGAGAGTTAATAGTTACTGTTTACTTTGACGCAATTATTCATGCGTTCCTCACGCGTCACGTATCGGAAAGAATCTGTTCAATGCACGTGTGGTCAAGTGTGTGCACACCCAGTGTGTGTTGGGAGATATCTTAACGGTCCAACGTGCAATGAGGTCTTAGCCAATGGGATGCTTCCAACAGTTTGGGGGAAAAAAGGCCCTTTTCCTGGAAGAACTCGGCTGGCCTGTTAGTTAAAAGGCCCTTCTGATAAACTGGTATCTGGGGGGGGGGGGGGGGGGGGGGGGGGGTCAGTATATTACACATCTACATGTGTTTTAGTGGCTCTATAAGGACGGCAACACACGCAGTCAAATCCGGTAAATATATATTTCCCAAAATATGAAGCACCGTGGGCACCAAACTTTGCACAGACATCCGTGATCTTCAAAAGAATCCTATTGATAGAACTTTCGTCATGAAATGTGTCGCAGACGTTCACGTCCCCTCGGGGTGGAGTTGTAATCCCTTAACTTTTTTCCATTTAAAGCCATCGTCAAGTCAAATCCTCGTGCTAATTAGCAAATTAGCCTGCTCACCTACTAAACTAAAGAACGGGTAAACATTTGACCTGCTAAACAGCAACAAGTTGGCTTTGAGTGTCGATGGCCAAACTAGGCAAAAAAAATAAATAAAAAAGAGCTCTTTCCTTCTGGTTATTTTTCTTCCCTTCTCCATCTGGTTCTCAGTCTAATTCACTCGGACCTCATTGTTTCTCTCTCTACATCTTCAATTCCCAATGTTCCCCTCTTCCTCTCTCTACGTCACCCCCCCCCCCCCCCCCCCCCCCCCCCCCTTCCTCCTCCCCCCCCCCCCCCCCCCCCCCCCCCCCCCCCGCACTGCCTTTCTTGGGTAATCCTAACTAAATCGGGTGAACAGAGATAGAGTTTTTCTCATTCTCTCCCCTGGCCTCTCTGCCTTTTATCTCCCCCCCTCCCTTCCTCCGCCCTTCAATCCAACGGGAACAGTCATGTGAAAGTGTGAGCGCACTCGAAGGGATCCTCTAAACATAGGAGCAACCAACATACGCATAATCATTCCCCGAGAGAGTCCTATAGGGGACACATTTGCCCAAATTCCTGCCTCATCCCAAACATTCCCGGCCAAGTCCGGCCCACTTGCCTGCTCAATTCCTGCCGGCATCGTCCAATCCTGCTCTCCTTTCACCGTCGGAGCAGCGGAGGAGCCAATCAGATTAGCCGTGGAGAGGAAATTGGAGAAGGTTTGGCAGCGAGTCATTGAGCCTGCTTTTCCCTTTCATGTTCCTCTTTCACTTGCACTCCTCCTCACACACACACTTATGCACACACACACGCACACACACACACACACTTATGTACACACACATATTCAGAAAGATATACACACATGCAGGGGACAAGAAAGAGAGTTGCCCTGGGAGACAGAGGCCTGGGTGAAAGAAGGATGCTGGCAGTGAGAGGGCCTGACCCATCTTTTGGCAAAGGAGAGCCTCTCACCCCCCTCTAATGCACTGAAAGGAAGCGCTCGACAATGCAGGGCAAAGCATTCTGGGTGATCCCTGGACCCCTGCACGTGCCTTCATGGGGGAAAAGAAGATGGGCTATGCATGTGTGCATGTTGGTGTGCGTTTGTGTGAAAGTAGCGGGGAACTTAATCCGTGGGATCCGCTTTCTTCTTCTTCCTCCTCTTTCAGACAAAGACGGAAAAAAATAAATATATATATAAAGCAAACCTCCCCTTCTCGGTTTCTCCTCCCTCATAATTACGGCTCCAATTCTTGCCGGCAATTTATATGCAAACAGTGTCATAATCAGAGTAAATTAGGATTTTTTTTTTTATTCTCCGAGATGTCTCGCGGAGGATGATGAATAGCGACGACGGGCTTGCGAGTTGTGGGAGTCAAGAGGAAATGATTAGGAGTTGTAGCTGAATGCCGACAGCTTCAACAGGGAGGGAGACGTCACCGCGCCGATGACACCTGTCCGATCCGCTTAGCTCGCCACGTGTACGCGGTGGAGTGCGGGGCATCTTCCTTTCTGCCCTCTCCTTCATAAACAGTAAATATATATCTCTCTCATCCTCGCTTACGTTTCTATCTCTAACTTTAGCAGGTTGGACAGGCCCAATCAGTCCGAAACCTCAGAAACAACTGAGCTTTTTGCCACTAAATCCAAAACGGGAGAACCGGGGCCGTATGTAAATCTATATCGGAGAGAGTGCATCTGCCGGCTTGTGTCATGGATCGATACGGCGTCTGTGTTTTATTAATAAACTCTAAACGATGCTGCGCCCAGTCAGCCGTTTATCAAGCGCACCTCACCTCTGTGCAACCCAGTCTCTAAACTCATCATTTCTCCATCCCCCTCCCACCCCACACCTCCTTTTATTCATCAACTCCGTTACTTCATATTGGATAGGAGGTGGTTTTTTTCTTTCTGAAAGGACCATGCCAGCTGCGTTGCATGTTTCAGGCCATTCACAGTAATATTAAATCACATGTAACCATTTTTTGTTTTACTCTTCCAGGCGTCCATTGGTTTCTACACATTCCCCGTAAATAATGAATATCTAATGTCAGAGTCAGGCAGAAACTTGCTTCAGAAGTGCGAGATTAAACATTTTGATCACTTTGAGATTGTCACATTATGACTTGGGTGGAAAGTAATCAAGCAAAATATTACAGTAAAGTAACATTTTGAGGTAATTTGTACTACTTTATACTTCTTCACCACTGCATTTCAGAGATACACATTGTACTGTGTACAAGATATGTTGTTTTTGAATGAATCTTCAGAGCACTGGCACAGCCATGGTTGTTGATAACACACCTGGCGGAGACCGGGCTCTCTCCTGAGAGCACCTTTCTAGTTCAACACCGGCATCGAATGTTGTGTGTTTAGTACTACACACCCTGTGCACAAGGTTGTGTAACGTCGTCTATGGCTGTGACATTCAGAGACAGAAAGAGAGTCTGAAGAAAGATGCTATCAAGTTGCATCGTGGGAAATGTAGGAGCTACTGCTTTTGGAGCAAGAAAGTCAGAGTATCTCCAACGGCTGCACCAAGTTTGACCATTTCTCCCAAAATATGTTAAACCCCCAAATTTATAGACGTAAATCTTGTGTGTTGCGAGTATGCGACTACGACATTATTTGTTGCAAGTATGCGACTACGACATTATTTGTTGCAAGTATGCGACTACGACATTATTTGTTGAAAGTATGCGACTACGACATTATTTGTTGCGAGTATGCGACTACGACATTATTTGTTGAAAGTATGCGACTACGACATTATTTGTTGCGAGTATGAGACTACGACATTATTTGTTGCGAGTATGAGACTACGACATTATTTGTTGAAAGTATGCGACTACGACGTTATTTGTTGCGAGTATGAGACTACGACATTATTTGTTGCGAGTATGCGACTACGACATTATTTGTTGCGAGTATGAGACTACGACATTATTTGTTGCGAGTATGCGACTACGACATTATTTGTTGCGAGTATGCGACTACGACATTATTTGTTGAAAGTATGCGACTACGACATTATTTGTTGCGAGTATGAGACTACGACATTATTTGTTGCGAGTATGAGACTACGACATTATTTGTTGAAAGTATGCGACTACGACGTTATTTGTTGCGAGTATGAGACTACGACATTATTTGTTGCGAGTATGCGACTACGACATTATTTGTTGCGAGTATGAGACTACGACATTATTTGTTACGAGTATGAGACTACGACATTATTTGTTGAGAGTATGCGACTACGACATTATTTGTTGAGAGTATGCGACTACGACATTATTTGTTGCGAGTATGAGACTACGACATTATTTGTTGCGAGTATGAGACTACGACATTATTTGTTGCGAGTATGAGACTACGACATTATTTGTTGAGAGTATGCGACTACGACATTATTTGTTGCGAGTATGAGACTACGACATTATTTGTTGCGAGTATGAGACTACGACATTATTTGTTGAAAGTATGCGACTACGACGTTATTTGTTGCGAGTATGAGACTACGACATTATTTGTTGAAAGTATGCGACTACGACATTATTTGTTGCGAGTATGAAACTACGACATTATTTGTTGCGAGTATGCGACTACGACATTATTTGTTGCGAGTATGAGACTACGACATTATTTGTTACGAGTATGAGACTACGACATTATTTGTTGCGAGTATGAGACTACGACATTATTTGTTGCGAGTATGAGACTACGACATTATTTGTTGCGAGTATGAGACTACGACATTATTTGTTGCGAGTATGAGACTACGACATTATTTGTTGCGAGTATGCGACTACGACATTATTTGTTGCGAGTATGAGACTACGACATTATTTGTTGCGAGTATGAGACTACGACATTATTTGTTGCGAGTATGCGACTACGACATTATTTGTTGCGAGTATGAGACTACGACATTATTTGTTGAAAGTATGCGACTACGACATTATTTGTTGCGAGTATGAGACTACGACATTATTTGTTACGAGTATGAGACTACGACATTATTTGTTGCGAGTATGAGACTACGACATTATTTGTTGCGAGTATGCGACTATGACATTATTTGTTGCGAGTATGAGACTACGACATTATTTGTTGCGAGTATGCGACTATGACATTATTTGTTACGAGTATGAGACTACGACATTATTTGTTGCGAGTATGCGACTATGACATTATTTGTTACGAGTATGAGACTACGACATTATTTGTTGCGAGTATGCGACTACGACATTATTTGTTGCGAGTATGAGACTACGACATTATTTGTTGCGAGTATGAGACTACGACATTATTTGTTGCGAGTATGCGACTACGGCATTATTTGTTGCGAGTATGAGACTACGACATTATTTGTTGCGAGTATGTGACTATGACATTATTTGTTGAAAGTATGAGACTACGACATTATTTATTTTAATTATGAGACTACCACATTATTTAACCATGCTGTGAATGGCAGCTTGCATTTTTCTTTTTCAGCTCGCCATTTTCTGAACTGGCCCCCGAAAGTACTTTCAAACTGGTAATGAATGCAGACTTGATGTTCACTGTGAGGGATCCAGAGCCAACTCATTTTGCGGTGCACAGAAATGTAAACTATGTCCGTCTGGAATAAAGTAAAGTAAAGTAAAGTACAAAAGAAATCTTTATAAACTGCATTTAAAAAAAATTGTTTATGTCTCCATCATTTGTGGACGAGAAACCAAAGCTTGCCTTTAAGGCATGGAGATTTTGCCTGCTGCAAGATACGTCCGTGCAGAAAAACCCGCTGTTTGTGAGTCTAGGGGGCCTGACATTACATTTGTGGATCCGAAGAAGCAGAACATGAGATGCTGCCGCTGCTGGAAAAAAGTGTTTAGAGGGAAGACTCAATTTGTCAGAGTGGAGGAGCGGTGCAAAGTGCATTTGAGAGGAGGAGATGATGGTACGGTTTACCACCACCTGCCGCCTACTTGTGGCTCGACGGAAGGAAGGAAGGAAGGAAGGAAGGAAAGATGGAAAGAAGGAAGAGGAGAGAGAGACGGGGAGGGAGGAGGGAATGCAACAAAATGGTGCGAACCACAAATGAGAGCAAAGAAAGATGGAGAGAGACGACAGAGTGAGGGCGGAGGAGGAGGTAGAGGAAGGGAGGGAAGAAGGTGGGAAAGGAGGAGGGGAAGACAAAGTGAAAGAACAAGGTGAGAGGTTTTCTATCCCTCCTCTCCCAGCTCTAAGACTCTCATTAGCAGTATTGATTCAGGGCTTTTCAGGTCTTTAGCAGTCAAATGCTCAATGGATGCACGCGCACACGCTTTCTGCTGCACCGCCGCACACACATTCAACCACACACACACACACACACACACACACACACACACACACACACACACGGATATTATGATGGGACGGGGTAAGAAAGTACCTTGCGGTCCGCCCTCGCATGGCACTTGAAGTTTCCGTTCCGTAAATAGCCGAGTATGCATTTTTTATCGCCCTCTGCACGTCAGCCACACGTCAGCCGGTCTTTGCTTTTCACAAGTGAAGAAATATTTTGTAATTATTGATACAGATCAACGGCACTAAATACAAATCACAAAGTGAAACCTTTCTAAAACGCTTTCAACTCAAAACGAACCTTATAACCCTCATTTGGGTCGGCTTTATTACATGACTGTTGTATTAGTATTAGTATTTTAACACTACATCACATCATTCACCCATTCATACTCTGATGGGAGGAGCCACCTGCCCATCAGGACTAACTAACATTCACACACCGTTTCTACGGGAGCAATTTTGGGGTCACGTGTCTTGCCCAAGGACAGATCGACATGTGCCGGGGATCGAACCGCCGATTGAAGGACGACCCTGCTCCCCACTGAGCCACAGTCGCCCACAGTGAACCATATAAACGAGCAACGGTGTGTAGTTTGTTGCTTTGTTTTGTTTATTATATTTGGTGTTTGTCTAAATGTCAGAATTATGCTCACAAAAGTACATTTGAAGAAATATGTTAGTATTTTTGAGGTAACGTACACACACACACACACACACACACACACACACACACACACACACACACATTGGTATATATGCAAAATACTTGGACCTTGAAGCTATCGAACATCTTGCACACAAACACAGACACACACACACACACACACACACATTGGCAGCTACACTAAAAGGTTATTGATGAATTTGGAACATGTGAATTCAAGCAGCACCATTTGTTAACAGGAGCAACACCATTTAAAATGCTTTTCTTGTTCTCCAAAGCAGCACAGACACACACACACACACACACACACACACACACACACACACAGTTATCTCTGTCTTCTTAAACAGCTCTTAATTGGACATTGTCGCTGACTGAGCAGTTTCTCTGGCAGCGTGTGTGTGTGTGTGTGTGTGTGCATATGTTAGGCGGTAACTATTGTGGATCAATTTAGTTTAGCAGAGCTACAACAGCCTCTAATGAGATGCAGAGTGACAGAAAGCACAGTAAGACCTAATGCCTTGTTAACCAGCCTCTTTACTTATGATGTATACACACACACACACACACTAGAGAGGATTGCATGTTCTGCTGAGGAAAGGTAATGAAACACACACACACACACACACACACAGATACAGAGACTCACACTTGCATTTCAGACACCAATGGCTCATATTCGTCTTTTTTTCTACGCTTTTTCTCTCGCTTCAAAACAAGATTCAAACTTTGGATGATTCTTTGTGGAGAAACTCCAAGTTTTATAGACCTGCCGATTAACCAATTAGTTAATGTTAATGAGAGTTCACCGACTATGAGGACAGCGCACGTTTATTTGGATTGTATCTCTGCGTGCCTCCCACAGTTTAAACCCGTTTGGACAGGAAATGCTTCTCAAATTATAAAGTGAAACAAATGTGAGGATTTTAGAAAGGGTTCAATGTTTGTGCGCCACGAGTTGTTGTCGTTTTTTTAATAACATTTTCACCTCAATTCTGTCCCTTTGGAAATAAAAAAGTCGTCTAACTTCACAGACACCCACAAACATGCACACAGACTAACAAATGCCCGGACACACACACACACACACACACACACACACACACATAGACACGTACACACTTTAGATGCAGGACATGTAGTTAAAGTACATACATATACACTCCCTCCAGAGGGGTCCAGAGGTAGCTGACAGCTGTTCTGTGTGTCGAGAGACAGAGGTGGGGGTGAAGTGTGTGTGTGTGTGTGTGTGTGTGTGTGTGTGTGTGTGTATTTATGTGCGTGTGAGGCAGTGTCTGCTCTGGTAGACGGCTCTGTCTTGAAGGTCTGGAGGAAGGCTGGAGCTGAGGCTCCCAGTGGAGAGATGCATGGATTGTTCCTCCTCTGTTGTCTTAGCCTCGCTCCCCCCCCCCCCCCCTCCCCCCTCCTCCATTTATCTTTCACCACATCGCTCCCAAACCAACGTGTTATGTTCTCCTGCGAGTACTTTCATTGACTCATTTTCCTACACTTCTGTGTGTGTGTGTGTGTGTGTGTGTGAGGAGCTGACAGGATCAGGCTGGTTTAAACTTGGTAACCTTGCTGCACTGCAGAGATGTGCTGTAGTATATAATCATAACTACTGAGTGAATGTTTCGCTTTATTGATTCAATACTCGAGGAACTACATCAGACAGCCCTGCGGAGCCCAGGTTCCCTCTTAAAAAAACAACATGAAAAACACCAACTTTAAACATGTTGTTGGTAACATGTTCCACCATCTCCTGTTCCAGTGCGTCCAATACACAATTGGCATCGACTTCCCATCATAAACTCTTTGTTCAAAGTAATAAAACGCTAATTAACCCTTCGTGCACACAGCCAATCGTCACACAGCCTTCGGGTCGGTTTGTTTTTCCTGTTAACTTTCCTGGAAATTATTATATAACAATATAGAGAACATAGGGAGACACTGCTCAAATTGGTGTACACTTTAAAATATTAAAGAATAATATTTAAACAGGTCTTTTAGTCTCCTTGAAATTAGATTTATACATTACTAAAGCAAATGTGTAAAATGCGGCACAAAGGAAGGTAACATTTGTAGAAACTGAAGCACTTTTGTGGTTTTGGTTCAATGTTGAAAAAGTAAAAACTGACGATTTGACAAAGTCTTTAATTCATTAACGTCAAAAGTAGTTATGTTTGAGTTTTTCCTCCTCCAAAGATAATTTGTCAAATAAATAAGAGTATAAATGTCCTTTCAAAAAGGCATTAATAATAAGTTCAAGGTTTTTAAATGATAGTTTAAGAAATGTGACATTTAACCCTCACACAACCACCAGTACAAAATATTGTACACGTTTTCTGAACTTAAGTACTATATTGTACATGCAATGTTTACCGTTCAATGTACGGTAACTGCGGTGGAACATTTCACTTTCTCTAAGTATTACATTTTTTAAATTTTTTTTTTTAATAAATGCTGAAACTCCCACATATTTCTCCTCAGATCCGTAATGGATCATCGGCACATATAAAGCATCACATATCCAGCGCCGTCATCACTCTTCCCGTCTAGTGCGCGACACCAGCTCCCCCGCATACTGACATTAAAAGTGATATAAGTGGCCACTTACATCTACATCTTGGCCCCCCCCCCCCCTCCATGAAGATGTATTGGACACGACGTGCGGATGGTTTTTAAACAACCTAATTAGTCGTCGTCGGAGGAGGAAAAAAAAGTGTCAAACCGGAGAGATAGAAGCGAGTGTTCTCCGGGAGGGACAGTGATGATTTAATAATGCTCTGTGAGTGGATGAGATAAAAATAAAAAAATAAATAAAACGACTTGCCTCTAATCCACATCTGATAGCTGCGGTAAATACCAGAGCTCACAAATGAGGCTGAGAGGATTCCTCCGTCTCCAGCGACTCCTTTTTCATTTGACTCATCACTCTGAATCGTCTCTCTCTCTCTTCCATCCTTCCCCATTTTTGTCAATAAAATGGAGAGCTATTTAGTTACAGTGGCATGGGAACACTAAAGTGACTCGGAGACACTCTTTCAAAGCATCTGCTGTGTGCATCCTCTCTCTCTCTCTCTCTCTCTCTCTCTATATCTCTCTCTCTCTCTCAGCACAAGGTATCATTTTTCAATATCCAGGATTATTTCGATGCATCTTCTTTTTCCTCTTCTCCCCTCTTGTTTGCCGTCCATTAAATAGAGCGCTATTTAGTTACCTTGACAAGGAAACTCTAAACTGCCCCCCCACATGCATCCTGCCAGAAACACCAACAGCTGGGATGTTTGTTGTTGTTGTTGACATTACAGGTTTTGGCTGCATTGTGCTCCTTACTTCCAGGAGGATTATTGTTCAGGTCTTGGCTGCTGCAAGGAATAGTTGGTAAGAGTATTTTCTGATATCCTGGCTGGCAGACAGGTGGTCTGGAGAGAATAGCATGCACACTAAAACAAGTTGTTTACCTAAATGATGTCTGTAGTGCGATGAAAACAAATCAATGCTTGGTGTTAATATATTCACACTTCTTTCCAAATAATTAAAATCTGCATTTCACATATATACATATATATATATATGTTATTATCTTGCAAGCGCCAATTCCCAGATAGAGTCGATCGTTTGAAGCTAATCTACATCCTGAAAAAGACAACTATTTTAAAGGCGATCCCCCTCCTCGCCTCTCCCCACCGCATATATATGTTTTTTGTTGCCCTAACCCTAACCCCTAACCCTGTGTAGCAGGATACACCCGTTGTCTCCTTCCTGTGCACCGGACGTTGAGCTAACGGCGAGCTACTAAACTGTCACGAGAGCATGCAGATGAAGCATTGAGTTATATATATTAATTTGTTTCCTCATGTAGCGGGGCCCGACTCGTTCGCTGTAGCTATGGCTAGCCTGTAGCTATGGCTATATAGGCTAGCGTGCTAGTTCCACCTTCTTGCTAACGGGTAATTCCCCACGCCATATTGCTATTTTCCGAGCTACTGTAGCCGTCATGTATATATATATATATATATATATATATATATATATATACTATGACGATACTAGTAGCTCTGTAACATAGCCCTACTTATTGGACTTTCTTTTGCTTCTTTTCAAAACTCTACGCACGGGCCCGAGGGCGAAGTCACACTTCAAGGATTGGAAACTTGACTCGGACTTGTCTGTTGCTGCGAGGCGTCGTCGGTTAACTTGAGAGCGACTTGACAGAAGGCTTCAAAAGAAACAGTTTTGACCCAGTAAAAGTTTCACACGGAGATGCAGGTTTACTTTTGCATAACTCGTAACGCCGCTGTTCACCACGTAAAAAACATTCGTTGCAGATTCTCGTGAAGATGTTGCAAGCAGTCTAAATTATGTGCGTTTGTCATTGTGTTGTCAGTAATTGTGATTACAATCTATGATCATTCTAAATGCATGCAGTGGTGATACACATCTGCCCGCTCGAGGCTGGATTATTGTTCAGAGTTGAGAGATAAATGATTTGCGGTAACTTTATTCGGGAATATGCGTCGTTGAAGCACATTATCGACATTTATTATCTAATCTTGAGGCGCTGCTGTTAAAAAGACGGCGCCTTTATCGAAAATATTCATTAAATTTCAACTAATATTCTGCTTGATTGTTGCATGGTGCTAAATGAATGTATATAAATCAGAGAACCGTGGGCCAGGTAATATTCCACTGAACACAATAACCAGAGACCGGGAGTTAATAGCAGCTGCAAAAGCAACACAAACAACAACAAGACAGGAAAACACGTCCACAATATCATTTTACTCATTTTACCCTTGACTTTGAAATTCCTTTAAAAAAAAAAAAAAAATCTCTATATATATATATCTTTAGACACAGATAAAAGAAGGAGAAATAAAAACACCCTTGAAGTCCACAAAGTAATCTCGATGAACTCTACTGGGATCAGGTGGAAGTCCCGTCACTTCGCTGCCAGATGTTGCCACTTCTAATAACTCAGTAATGTGTTGTGTAAAGACCCGGCCTCTCTCTTTGCATCCCCCTCTTCCTTCTGCAGCCTCCTGTCCATTGAAGTGAGCACTAACCCGGTGAAAACACTAAATCAGCTGCCTCTCTCCTTTCGCCTCGCTGTCCATTAAAAACAGAGATAGTGCACGTGTCATTTGCTTTATTGAATAGAATCTGGTGCTTATATCTTATGTATTTCTATCACCGCCTGCCATCTATTAACCAGAGTTATACCCTAAATGACTTTTGAGACTTTTATTTATTTTCATTTAATCAAAAGCATCTCCCGTGTGCATCTTCTTCCTCCTCCGTCGCCACGCTGCAGGTACGCAGCGGCGAGCGCGAAGGCCTGAAAACGTCTCTTTTTCCTGCCCGTCCATTAACCGAAGCGCGCTCTCTCGTTTAGCTTCTTCTTCCCTCCTGACGCGGACTCAGCTGACTGTGTTCCCGATGCTCACTCACCCCATTAGAGGGAAAGAAAAGAGTCCACTCCCCCTCTCCGTCCCTCCATCTCTCTTTTTGTCTCTGCGTGTCCTCTTCTTGGCGTGTGCCGCTTCCCCCTTTTTTTGCTCTCGGGCTTCTCGGCCGGAGATTCTTGAGCTTTTATCTTCTTTCCTTTACATGCGCTCGGTGCCTTATAGCTCCTTTCTTTTCTTTTCCATCCTCCATCTTTCCTTTTTGTCTTTTCTGTTGCTTTACGTGCTTTATTTCTGTCCCTATAGCTCTAAGAAGTAGTGGAAGACGTACTATTACCACCATTTAAAAATGTTTTCCGTTACTGTAAAAGCACATGTGGATTATCGGAAAATAAAAGTACTTAAAAAATGGAGTTCATATCTACTGTGTTATGTTATTGGATTAGTATTTTAGTATTTAGTATTTAGTTTTTTATAAACTCTCTAAAACAGCAA
>NC_046987.1:19117666-19120912 GCF_009769545.1 Cyclopterus lumpus | reverse complement strand
GGGGGGGGGGGGGGGGGGGGGGAATAAAAGTGAAGCTTTAATTCTCACTTAATTCAATTTGAATCTTAATCATTCGCTCCGTAAAATGAAAACATAATATATGAATATCGGGCAGAATCACTCTTACAAGTCGACGTCTTCCAACAGGTCTCTCTCTCTCTCTCTCTCTCTCTCTCTCTCTCTCTCTCTCTCTCTCTCTCTCTCTCTCTCTCTCTCTCTCTCTCTCTCTCTCTCTCTCTCTCATTTCTTTTTTTTCCACACAGGCAAATTTGTCCCAGTAGATTTGTCAAATCACAAGTGTAATTAATCACATTAACGACGCCGCGCCAGCGAGCCTGAACCGGGAACACCTGCGTGGAGCGCTCGCATATCATTAACGTAATAAACTTCATCTGACAGATTGAAAACACAATATATGGGTTTCTGACGGTAAAAAAAACGACTCGCTTTGTTTTAAGTCCAAACATCGACACACATATGAACGTTATGCATAATCCTCTAAAGTCCACCGCTTATTTTCCCTTTTCTCGGCTTTTAATACTACAAACGCAGCATAGTGTGGACAATGTGCTGTGAATTAGCGATGACGTATGAGTCCAACGCTCCACAGCTCCAACATGGTCTTAATGCGACACATTAAGGAGACCTTGCAAAAGGGCTTTTATGCATTTATTGCCCCCCCCCCGCCCCTCCCCACCGGGGTCAATATGAAATCACCCATATAGCTTATGGTCTCCTGATGTCACTCGTTTTAAAATCCACGCCCTAAAGTTCCGCTGGCAGAAAAGTTGTTCTCGAACTTCAGACTCGATGGATTTTTTTTTTTACCATTTGAAGAACTGCACTGAAAAAAAATCAATTTCCCTTCATTATTTTTGCAACTAGCACTTTACTATAGTCGTAGGATGAGGACCCCGAGGACATCGGACCCAAGGAACATAAGCCCCCCCCCCCCGTCTTGAGGATGTGGTGAGACACACATTGGTTTTGCCACATGACGTGTTTCTTTACAGCATTATTGGATTTGCAGAGGCCTTTTTATTGACTTCCATGCCTTTTGCTGAAGGAATTGAGAGTGCGTTTAACATCAGCAGGCTCTGACGCCCCCCCCCCCCCCCCCCGCATGTATTTAGATGACCTCCGCCTGTCAATCGGCACCGTCTCGAAATCTGCTGATGACTAAAGATCGGCAACACCAGATCTGGTTATGCAACGGGAGTCTCCTGCTGAGCGCCGACAAATCACTCCCCCCCCCCCCCCCCTGACTTAAATTACTCAAAGTGTCATTTTTTTTTAAGCTCCACGCCTGATACTCGCGGATAAAACTCTCCGGACGTCACACACACACACACACACACACACACACACACACACACACACACACACACACACAAATCATCACCGGGTCACAAGCGAGAACATGTGACCTGACGCACAGCCGCCTTCGTGTGTGTGTGTGTGTGTGTGTGTGTGTGGTTCCCGAAGGCGGTGTGCACAGTTCAGGGTCCTGCAGAAGAAAAACATGCTAACAGCATCCCGACGGGACGAGAGAGAGAGAGAGAGAGGGGGATGATGAGAGGGGGATGCAAGGATGGAGATAAAAAGAGGTGGAGTGGGTGGTGGTGGAAGATGAATTTAACCCAGGGGCCGGTTTCGAGGCCGACGAACCGAGCGGTGGGTGACTACGAGTCTCCTCCGCGTAAATTGGATGCAAATCTGTGCGTGTCTGCGTGTGTGTTGTGGGGCTGAGGAAGTGTGCCAGTGGCTACTCGTATCGCCGGGCGCCACGGGGGGGGGGGGGGGGGGCGCCACGGGAAAGACAGCGTGCGAGTGGGTTTATGTGCGAGGGACGTGAGCCTGCGCCGGCTGAGCGTATGAAACCCACGGACGGCGTGTACGTGTGCGGGCATATGGAACTTTTCTGGGGCCACGGTGTACGAGTGTGTGGGCGATCCGTGGATCAGGCTTCCTCAAAGGGATGTCTGTATGTGTGTGTGTGTGTGTGTGTGTGTGTGTGTGTGTGTGTGTGTGTGTCTCCAAGGAGATAGATTATGTCCCGTAGAATGAAAGTGTCGTCAACCACCAGCGCTTCTCCCTGACACGGAGTTCCTCAAAGACACGGAGATGAAGGGAGAGAGAAGAGGAGGAGGAGGAACGAAGAAGAAAAGGAAAAGAAAGTCTTTTGAAGGATAAACCACGGGATTAGATAAGGTGCTCCTTCTGGACTATCGAGCCAATGTGTGTGCGTGTGTGTGCGCGTGTGTGTGTGTGCGTGTGTGTGTGTGTGTGTGTGTGTGTGTGTGTGTGTGGGAGAGCCCATTGCTCTGAGCACATTAGCTGCTCGGGGTGAACAAAGCCCCTCACCTGCAAGCTTTATAATACGAGCCTGGGAGCCGGAGGGGAGGGGGAGGGGAGGGGGGGGGGGGGGGGGGGGCTCACGTGCACGCTCATGTGCACGCCAACAAGAGGAAGGAGAATGGGCTTTTTACTCAATAGAGTCAGTCCGAGTTGATGTGCATGAGTGTTTGCATTTGTCCCATATCTAGCTTCTCGTGTGTGTGTGTGTGTGTGTGTGTGTGTGTGTGTGTGTGTACACATGACAGTAAGTAGGAACATTGAAGCCTCCCATTCAATGGACAGCCATTCTGGTTGACCTACATCGAGAGCCACCACTCGTGTTTGTGTGTGTGTGCGATTGTGCATACGTGTGTCTGTGTGTGTGTGTGTGTGTGTGTGTGTGTGTGTGCTCCTCCCCTCCGTGACCAAAAGTGTCCGGAGCTGTATAAATTGGATTATCTCATACATTTTCTATTATCCAGCGAGACCTTGAAAGAGATCGTCCTGCTGAGAGCCGGAGCCCTCCACAAAAAATTTTTTTTTAAAAAGGGGGTTTGGCCAATTTGTCGTATGCCCTCCTAGAAACATGTGCTTCACTCATTTTATTTATCTTTGTCCGGGTTACTCTCGTGTCTTTTTTACGCCGAGATATTTAGATATCCGTTCCTGAATTTCCTTCTGTCACTATGGAAACGATCGGGATGAATACGATATTATTTGTGGAAGAATAAATTAGGAAAGAAAAGTCAACTTGAAAAGGTGTTATTCTGACATGTTGCTCTAAGCACCACAGACTACATGTAGTTCACCTCAATGAAGACAAAAACAATTTTAAATAGAAACATAATAGCAAATTTCTCTAATTGTTTTGAAAACAAAACATTCTTCTATACTTTCTGATAATGTCTT